>NC_041382.1:322578920-322591136 GCF_002162155.2 Triticum dicoccoides | reverse complement strand
CATTCTTCTTCTCTTGGTTCTTCTTCATGGTCATCAGCTGATGCAGCTGGAATATCTTCAGCCGTTTTGGCTTCAGATCCAGGGATGTTCGTAGTAGGAGAGGCTTCAGGAAAGACTTCACGTGAAACGGATTGGTGCTCTTCTCCTTCTGGAACACTTGACAATATGACCTGTGGCCTTGGTCCTTTGCGAAGCCTGCAAAATGCTGGCGACGCCTGTGGAGATGGAGTTGGTTGGGCCTCAAAGTCTTCACTGTCAATCACTGGAGTGGTGACCTGTGGTGGGGGAGTGACTGGTGTTTCTTCAGCACAAGGAGATTCTTGAGGGTGATCAGCCCATGAGTCATCCTGAGCAATTGGCGTCAATGGACGACCAATGCTGATGAGTTCGCTGTTCATGAGAACAGGCGATGATACCAAATTGTGCTCGATCTAAGGAAGGACTTCATCATCTTCAACATTGTCATGAGGACCAATGTCTTTAGCTATGGTGGGGTCAACAGCTAGATTCTCTTCAGCTTCAGGAGCCTCTGTGGAAGCAGGCTCATGAACTACCAAACGACATTCTCGATGTGCAGAGGAAGGACGAGCAACAGAAATTGGCTCAACAACAAGGGGCTCTGTGGAAGCAGCCCGGTCTCTCTTCTTTGTTTTTCTTTTCTTGGTTGGGGGAGCATCATCAGTGGTGGCTTTGGTCTTGTGCTTTCTGGCTTTGGCTTCAGCTGCTCTAGTTTTCTTGAATTCTGAAGCCACTGTGGGGATCTTAGGCTTCGAGCCTGTCATACTGGCTGGGAAGACAATGCGAGGTTCTTCCTGCCTTGATGCTTCTGGTTGAGCCACAGCTGGCTTCTTCTTCTTCTTCTTCTTCTTGGCAGTCATTCTGGGGTCGATGCCTGGTCGCCCCAAAGCCTTGCGCTTTTTCAGCTTCATTGTAGCCTTGAACACATTTGGCAGCAAGATTCTTCATGCGCTCACGAGAACCTTTTACTTCTTCTCATTTCTTGTGGAACGCCTCCTTGAGCTCATGCATCATGACCTTGAAGTTTTGAATGTCTTCAACATTGAGCTTGGCCATGTGCTTCTTGAACTGAGCCTTTTCATAGTCAATTTTGTGCTTCAGCTCAACAATCTTCTGTGCAAGAGCCAGCTCAGGAGCAATGGCTCCATGGAAGGAGACGCTGAGGCCAATTGGAAGCTGAAGATCATCAAAATTGAGATCTGGGCTATCAAACCACTCATCAATAAACTTGTACAGGATCTCCACATCAAAGAGAAGAAGATCATTAAAGATTTCAGCCTATTGCTTGCTCTTTGTCAATTGCTCTAGAGCGTCCTCGCCAAGATCGTCGTCGCTGGACAGATCAATGGCGTCATTCTCGTTTCTCAAAACAGTAGCAGGAGTCAGTGCTTGACCAATGGGTTGCATGGGCTTTTTCAACTTGTCAGACTTGGAGATGCGTCAGAGATCTTCAGACTGCACACTGACTGCAGTGGCCAGAGGCTTCGCCCGTGAGACCTTTGGTGCAGAAGAGGGCTTTGAAGCCTTTGGTTTCTTTTGCTTCACAGGCTTCGATGGTGTAGGTGCTTCGTCAGAATCAGTGTCATCTGCAGAGTGGTCCACGGCTGCCCCTTGAACCTGAATGTGAGTGATGAGACCTTCTAAGTTGTAGAAGGGCCCAATAAGATTGGGTTCAGCTTCGCGTGTGCCGTCAGCACGTGGTGCTGAGGGGCCTGGGTTAAAGTCTAAACCCAAAGACTTCTTGTTTTCCTTGGCCGAGTTCTTTGCAGCCTGATAGTTGCGCTTGAACAGATTATCTTCTCGACACCATAACAGAGAGGATGGGTCGGCATTAGCAGGCTGAGGTCCACGAATCATGCAGAGGTAGACGCCTTGAGCAATAGCTTCAGACTTCGACTTGGGCTGAAAACCTTTGTATATTATATCTCCCCAGAGGCCCTTTAAGGCATTCTTCTCAGCATACTCCTTGGTGACGAATCTGTACTTGAACCATTCCTCTGCCCAATGTCTTCGAATCCATTGGATTCGGTTCTTACGTTCTCCATAGGTTTCTTCTGGATCTGACTTTTATAAGTCATAGAGATCCGGTGGCAGGTCCTTAGCAGTGTTTCCACGGCGTTGTCTGTCGCCCTTCCTGACTGATTTTTGAGTTGTCATGAAGTTTAGACTGAAAGGCTTCAACATTGTCGAAGTCTTCCGTCTACTGGTCAGATAGGAACTGTCTTCAGGAGAATTTATGTGACGTTGTAAGAACTCTGCAAATGAATGCAGACTATGAGAACCAAGGGATTCTCCCACGGACATGTACCTGTGACAGCATTAGAGATGCGAGGGAAGGGGAAGAGGTCATATGCATTCTTAGAAGGTTTTGAAGATAAATCAGTTTAGAAGACATTGACCTCATAGTGCGAAGACAGTCACTTATATGTAGTGAGTTGGTTCCAGATTTGTACGAATCCACAAATAAGTACAAGTGAGGAATCTAACTACTTTGTGAAGCATAAGTGAACATACTAGGCATGCTATGAGATGCAAAACAGGATAGATCCAACTTTGTAGCAACAGAAACCACTTGTGGTTGGAAAGGATGAATCTATCGGATCAAAAAGACTGTAAAAAAGAGGTTTTATTTACCACACGAGGAACTGCTAGACGGAGTGGGAGAGGAGGCCGAGTAGTTCGATCTTCCGTGCCCTAACTTGGCGACGGAGGACACCTACGGCGACGACGGAGAAGACGATGTCCGCAGCCGGCGTGATGACGGCGTCGGTGAGGTCGCGGCAGCTAAGCGCTTCGTTGCCGGCGTCATCGAGGGCTAGCGGTGGCGCTAGGGTTTGTGCGAGAGTGGAAGAAGAGATAATGACTGGGGCGAGGCGTGTATTTATAGGGACAGGGGCGGCACAACGTTAGTACGCAGGTGCCCCTGGCGGTTCACATCTGAAGGACATGTGGCGATCATGCAACACATAGGAGGTTGTTCCACGTTCCCACGCACGCCTGGATTGTCGGGTGGTTGTTCCCGCTTCTCCGGGTTTCAGGTAAAAAGGATTGAGCATTTAAAACAGATTTAATGTTTGTCTCTTTATCTTCTGCTGACAAGGACGCAGCGAAGACATTCGACAGTTCAATAGAATGCATATGATTTGGATAGACAGACTTAAGATGGGAGCATAGAAAGGTCAGGGTCCGATCACATTCATTTAGTCCAAAAGATTCAACTAGAAGACATAGCTATAAGTGAATGATGTAGAGGACAAAAACAAAATCAGTACATTGAAGATAAACATGAAGACATGTTAACATTGAAGACAAACAAAATGTGAAGACTTTGCAAATGTAACACCAACAGAAAGTATTCCAAACACAAGTTTGGTGGTGGCGTTACCCACCGTATAGGAAGTATTAGACCCAGACACGGTGCACAATTATCGTGGCGCTCTGAAGTCAAATTCCGTGTTAATGTATTCACACTTAGAGTGTAAGTCTTCATTTGTTGAAGATATACGTTACTTCGTGTGTTTGCACATCTAAGTCATCAACATGCATCAGTGTTAGGATGTGTTCATGATCATAGGACATTTGAGGATTCCAAGATATTTAGCTCACACCGCAACTTGCGAAACCTTTTCTCATCCAAGGGATTTGTGAAGATATCTGCCAGCTGCTCTTCAGTGTTGATGTGAATGATATCAATATCTTCCTTCATGACATGATCTCTGAGAAAGTGATGATGGATCTGAATGTGCTTTGTCTTCGAGTGCTGAACTGGGTTGTTGGCGATCTTGATGGCGCTTTCATTGTCGCAGTAGAGTGGCACTTGCTTCAGATGAATGCCATAGTCTTTGAGTGTTTGCTTCATCCTCATCCATAGAAGCTGAGCGCAGCAAGTGTCGGTGTTCTGGGAATGGGGGTCCCCAGACTTGCCTGCCTGTGGCCTGTGGCGTGGCTCAAAGGGGGGCCCAGCACGGCCCATCTTCACCAACACAAACTCAAGACCCTCGCGAGGGGCCAAGCCTCGTGGGGCGGACGACACGGAGCCTCCTCAGGCACGGCCTCATCAGGCTGCCTCGCGAGGAGGCAGAGAGATCAAGGCGGGGTACCTCGCGAGGTGCCCGTGATGCAAGCCATGACGACTCAGGGCGCCAGGCGGGTGCCAGCCCGCGCAGCGTCCTCCTTTCCTCTTTGGTGCAAAGGGGGCAAGCGCAACCACGGAGTACCGAGGCCTCAGGCAAAGGTTGCCATTTCGGTGCAACGAGACCAAGACCAGGAGGACTACAAGATGGAGGTCACCGTGGAGCCCAAGACAGCGTCATCACCAGAGCTTTGCGCAGGCGAAGACTACTTTTGTCAGGATAGCTGATACTTGTTGTCCCCCTTCAAATTAGCCCGCCATTGTTGGCTCCCTTCCCACTCAATATTTGGGAAGAGGACCAAGGCCTCTATAAATAGGACCAGCCACCCACATAGCTAGAGGAAGAAAGAAAAAGGGTCTCTAGGGGTCGGCCGATTGAAAGCAGGGGGAGAGAGAGAGAGAGAGAGAGAGAGAGAGAGAGAGAGAGAGAGAGAGAGAGAGAGAGAGAGAGAGAGAGAGAGAGAGAAAGGTGGCTGAACTCCTCCCAGCAGTTCATCGCCCAGCCAAGAACAGACCCTCGCGAGGCTGTTCTTCCTTGTATTGTTCATCATCCTCAGCCCAAGAGGCAATCCACACACCACACACTGGAGTAGGGTATTACACCAGAACGGTGGCCTGAACCAGTATAAACCCTGTGTCTCTTGTGTTGTTCTTCCGATAGTTTTGATCCTAGCACGATAGAGGGGTGCAGGTAGGTAGGAGGCGAAATCTCCGCGCGCACCCCAGTGTTCGAACCTCAAGGGTCTGCCGGAACCCGAAATCCGACAGCAAGATCCAGCAGCAATGTATTCAGATTTAGCAGTGGAGAGAGATACACAGTTCTGCTTCTTTGAAGACCAACATACAAGTGATCGTCCCAGAAAGTGACATGTGCCTGATGTAGACTTGCGATCCACCTTGTCACCAGCATAATCAGCATCCGAGAATCCAACTAGATCAAACTATGAGCCCTTTGGATACCATAATCCTAGTGTTGGGGTGTGAGCCAAATATCGAAGAATTCACTTCACAGCTAAGTGATGCGATTCCTTTGGTGCCTCTTGGAATCGGGCACACATGCAAACACTAAGCATGATATCTGGCCTAGATGCGCATAAGTAAATCAAGGAACCAATCATGGAGCAGTATACCTTTTGATCGAACTCTTTACCACTGGCATCAGAATCTAGATGACTCTTGGTAGGCATTGGCATCGTGTAACCTTTGCAGTCTTGCATTCCAAACTTCTTCAGGCAATCCTTGAGGTATTTCTCTTGAGATATGAAGATGCCATTGCATTGCTGTCGTATTTGAAGACCAAGGAAGAACTTCAGCTCACCCATCATGGACATCTGATATTGCTCTTGCACCATGTATCCAAACTCATCACTATATTTCTGATTAGTGCAGCCGAAGATAATGTCATCCACATATATTTGGCACACAAACAGTTCACCATCATATGTATTCGTGAAGAGCGTGGGATCCAGGGAACCAGGTTTGAAGCCTTTGCTCTTCAGGAAGTCCTTGAGTGTGTCATACCAAGCACGAGGGGCTTGTTTGAGGCCATACAATGCCTTGTTGAGCTTGTAAACCATGTCAGGATGTTTTGGATCTTCAAAGCCAAGCGGTTGTGCAACATACACTTCTTCTTCAATCTTGCCATTGAGAAAAGCACTCTTCACATCCATTTGATACAAAAGGATGTTATGATGATTTGCATAGGCTAGCAGTATGCGTATGGCTTCAAGCCTAGCCACAGGAGCAAATGTTTCATCGAAGTCAATTCCTTCAACTTGAGTGTATCCTTGAGAAATGAGACGAGCCTTGTTTCTGACAACTTGACCATGCTCATCTTGCTTGTTGCGATATATCCATTTAGTGCCTATGATATTGTGCTTACGAGGATCAGGACGCTTGACCAGTTCCCATACATTATTCAGCTCAAACTATTGAAGCTTTTCTTGCATAGCTTGAATCCATTCAGGTTCCATGAAGGCTTCATCAACTTTCTTGGGTTCAGATATTGAGACGAATGCGAAGTGCCCACAGAAATTTGCTAGTTATGTTGCCCTTGAACAAGTGAGTGGACCAGGAGCATTGATGCTATCAATTATTTTCTCAATCTGTACTTCATTTGCAACACGAGGATGAACAGGACGAAGATTTTGCTCTTGCTGATCATTGTCATTGTTAGAAGGATTGTCTTCAGGCTGAGTATTGTCTTCAGGTTGATCAGGTGCAGAGATGATGAGTTCCTCTTTAGGCTGTGCTTCAGACGGTATGATTTCTCCAGTTCCCATAAGCGTGATGGATTCATTGGATGTAACTTCATCTAGCACATTTGGCAGGTTCTCTCTTTGCGAGCCGTTAGTCTCATCGAACTGCACATCCATAGTTTCAACCACTTTATAGTGAAAGAGGTTGAACACTATGTAGGAGTGCGAATCCTTTCCCTAACCAAGCATAAAACCTTCATGTGCTTTCGGTGCAAATTTTGAAGTGTGATGTGGATCCTTGATCCAGCACCTGGCACCAAATACTCTGAAGTAACTGACATTTGGCTTCTTACCAGTGAGGAGCTCATAGGATGTTTTGTTCAGAAGCTTGTGAAGATAAACACGGTTGATGACATGGCATGCAGTATCAATGGCTTCAGGCCATAACTTCCTTGGAGTCTTGTATTCATCGAGCATCGTCCGGGCCATCTCAATGAGTGTTTTGTTCTTGCGTTCCACGATGCCATTCTACTACGGCGTGTACGGAGCTGAGAACTCATGAGTGATACCCAAAGTATCAAGATAAGTGTCGAGGCCAGTGTTCTTAAATTCAGTGCCATTGTCACTTCTGATGTGCTTGATCTTGACGCCATAGTTGTTCATGGCTCGATTGGCGTCGCGTCTGAAGACATCCTACACTTCAGTCTTGTAGAGGATTATATGCACCCATGTATATCTTGAATAATTATCAACAATGACGAAGTTATAGAGACAAGCAGTAGTAGTAAGAGTTGAGTAGTGAGTGGGACCGAAGAGGTCCATGTGTAGCAGTTCGAAGGGTTGAGTCGTTGTCATGATTGTCTTCGAGGGATGCTTGGCCCTCGTCATCTTTCCTGCTTCACAGGCACCACATAAGTGATCCTTCTTGAACTTTACGCCCTCGATGCCTATGACGTGCTTCTTCTTTGCAAGAGTATGCAAGTTCCTCATGCCAGCATGCCCTAGCCTCCGATGCCAGAGCTAGCATTCTGAAGCTTTTGCAAGAAGACATACGACAAGCTGTGGTCCTGCTGAGAAATCTACCATGTACAAATCATCTTTCCGATACCCTTCAAAAACTAGAGACTTGTCAGTTTCCATTAGAACAAGGCAACGTTATTTTCGAAACATCACAATCATATTCAAATCGCAAAGCATTGAGACAGACATTAAGTTCAAACCAAGGGATTCAACAAGCATCAGTTTATACATGTGTTGATCCCTTGAGATTGCAACTCTACCTAGACCCAATACCTTGCTTTTACCAGTATCAGCAAATGTGATGTGACTCTTGTCAGATGGACGTAAGGTTGAGTCCATGAGAAGACTTCGCTTGCCAGTCATGTGATTAGTACATCCACTATCAATAATCCATTCTGAAGCAGCTGGTGTCATACCCTACAGTGCAGTTAGGGGGATAGGCTTCACGAAGAGCATTGTGAAGCATAAACATTTGACAAGCAAGAGGATTATTAAAGCTTAGATCAAGGTTAGGACTGATAGGGCAAGTAGCAAGCGACTCAGGAACAAAGTACATAATAAGACCATTTGGGCATTTGATCTTGCGCCCTACAAGATGTTTAAGGTCCCCAGCAATAGCTTCAAACGCATTTGATTTTCGGCTGGAGACCTTTCCCTGCAAAAGAGAGTTAAGTTTTCTTAGCCACCCACATCTTCAAGGGTGGCTTCGAAGCAATGAGTCTAAGTGCAGCATTTGAGAACTTTGGCTTGGGAGCCCTAGCAAATAGTCTTGCAGGTGGACAATAGTACTCATAAGAATAAGCAGAGTAGTTCTGGGTCTTATGAACATGGCAGTTTGATGAAACACGCTCATATTCATAGGCCTGAGTATGGTTTTCCTGCAAAACATTTGCGTTAGTGTGACTCAGGTGAGTCCTCTGTCTGTATGAAGCCTTTGGACCATATGAAGCCTGTGATCTAGGGTTTGTCTTCTTCACTTGTGGTGTCATGACGACATTCACAGGAAGATTTTCCAGACACTTTTTCAGCACCCAGACTTTCTTCATAGGTGGCCCATTCCTGCAGTTAGTACCAATATACCTGGCAAACACTTCACCATTCTGATTCTTAAACAGTTTATAGTTTGAATCAAAGGATTCATCAATGACAATGGGACTAGCGCAAGTGAAGCCAGATAGGGTGGATGGATCCACTGAAGGTTCCTTCGCAGCAACCCATGTGGTTTTGGGGTACTGCTCAGGTTTCCAGTAAGAGCCATCAACATTCATTTTCCTTTCGAACCCGACACCCTCTTTCCTAGGGTTTCGGTTCAGAATCTGCCTTTTGAGGACATCACATAGAGTATGATGCCCTTTGAGACTTTAGTACATCCCTGTTTCAAGCAATGTCTTCAACCTAGCATTTTCATCAGCAATAGCAGTGGCATCCTCAACAGAGGGGTTAGTAGCCACATCAACAGTTGAAGATATTGCAACAGTAGCAGCAGTAGAACATCCAGCAAGAGAAGTAGCATTATCACGCTCAATGCATTTAAGATATGGTGGTTCAAATCCTTCCTGATCGGGACTGATCTGTTTGGCGCGAAGTGACTCGTTTTCCTTTTGAAGATCTTCATGAGCCGCTCTCAATTTCTCAAGTCTTGCTTCCTTTGAAGATAATCATAGGAAAGCTTTTCATGAGTTGTTGAGAGCGTTTCATGATGACTTTCAAGCTCCTCATACTTAACATGAAGATTTTTTATGTCTTCAATTAAGGACTGAGATCGAGTCATTTCAGCGTCTAACAAGTCATCGCTTTTGTCTAACAGCTTTTGAATATGTTCCATAGCTTTCTGTTGTTCAGTTGCAATTTTAGCAAGTGTTTTGTAGCTGGGTTTGGAACCAGAATCAGAGTCATCTTCACTTGATGTTTGATAGTGAGTGGTGCGTGAGTTTACCTTGGCACTGCGTGCCATGAAGCAGTAGGTGGGAGCGGAGTTGTCCTTGTCATTAGCATCGGTGTCGGTGATGAAGTCATTGTCTGTAACGCCCTCGATGCAGCTATATCTCCCACGTGTCGAAGCACGACTTAGAGGCATAACCGCATTGAAAGCAATGTCGCAAGTGAGGTAATCTTCACACAACCCATGTAATACATAAGGGAAAGAGATACATAGTTGGCTTACAATTGCCACTTCACACAAATACAAGAATAAAGCATTACAACATCCAAATACAATCAAGGTCCGACTACGGAACCAAAATAAAGAAGACTACCCCTAATGCTACACAGATCCCCGATCGACCCCAACTGGGCTCCACTACTGATCAACTAGAACGAACAACACAAAGGACAAGGTCTTCATCGAGCTCCTCCTGAGCTTGGTTGCGTCACCTGGAATGGCATCATCGGCACCTGCAAGCTGGTTTTGGAAGTATCTGTGAGTCACGGGGACTCAACAATCTCACACCCTCGCGATCAAGACTATTTAAGCTTATGGGTAAGGTAAAGGTATGAGGTGGAGCTGCAGCAAGCGACTAGCATATATGGTGGCTAAACATACGCAAATGAGAGCGGAAGAGAAGGCAAAGCACGATCAAGAAACTATGATCAAGAAGTGATCCTAGAACAACCTACGTCAAACATAACTCCAACACCGTGTTCACTTCCCGGACTCCGCCGGAAAGAGACCATCACGGTTACACACGCGGTTGATGTATTTTAATTAAGGTCAACTTCAGGTTTTCTACAACCGGACATTAACGTATTCCCATCTGCCCATAACCGCGGGCACGACTTTCGAAAGTTCAAATCCCTGCAGGGGTGTCCCAACTTAGCCCATGACAAGCTCTCACGGTCAACGAAGGAATAGACCTCCTCCCGAGACATTTCGATCAGACTCGGTATCCCGGTTCTACAAGACACTTCGACAAGTTAAAACAAATCCAGCAACACCGCCCGAATGTGCCGACAAATCCCGATAGGAGCTGCACATATATCTTTCTCAGGGCACACTCAAATTGTCTTAGGTACGGGTAGGCCATCCTAGAGTTGCCCCTGGTGTCCACTGGCAGCTGACAGGTGGACCAACACTCAGAGGAGCACTGGCCCGGGGGGGGGGTTAAAATAAAGATGACCCTTGATTCCGCGAAACCCAAGGGAAAAAGAGGCTAGGTGGCGAATGGTAAAACCAAAGTTGGGCACTGCTGGAAGAGTTTTATTCAAGGCAAACTGTCAAGGGGTTCCCATTATTACCCAACCACGTAAGGAACGCAAAATCCGGGAACATAACACCGATATGACGGAAACTAGGGCGGCAAGAGTGGAACAAAACACCAAGCATAAGGCCGAGCCTTCCACCCTTTACCAAGTATATAGATGCATTAATTAAATAAGATATATTGTGATATCCCAACAAGTAAACATGTTCCAACAAGGAACAAACTTCAATCTTCACCTGCAACTAACACGCTATAAGAGGGGCTGAGCAGAGTGGTAACATAGCCAAACAACGGTTTGCTAGGACAAGGTGGGTTAGAGGCTTGGTTCAACAATATGGGAGGCATGATAAGCAAGTGGTAGGTATCGCAGCATAGGAATGGCAAAAGAGCGAGCAACTAGCAAGCAAAGATAGAAGTGATTTCGAGGGTATGGTCATCTTGCCTGAAATCCCGCAAGGAAGAAGAACAAGTCCATGAAGGAGACAAACGGACGAAGTCAAACGAATCCTCACAACACGACGTTATCGGAACCAACCCGAAGAAGCAACACCGGAAAGGAGCAAACAACATAGTAAAAAACCACCACATAATCATGGCATGATGCACAATCAAGTATGATGCATGTCCGGTTCAATGAAGCATGATATGGCAAAATGCACGAACAATCCTACAAATTAAGTGGAGCTCAATATGCAACGAGTTGCATATAGATGAAACACCACGACAAGTTTTTAGTTCGATCTCGTTTATGTACCCAACAATATTAAATGTTGTTAAACATGGCAAGAGGGTGAAGCAAAGCAAAACTACCTATCTAGGCAAGTTTAGATGAGGCCGAAAACAACGAACAACAATTCCGGTAAATCCCCATGTGCATATATTAGGTTTGGTACTGTTCTGCCCTAAACACAATTTTAGAGTTATTAAACAAGCAAAGTAAAGCCACCATGATAATCTAGGCATTTTTCTACCCCATTTACATATAAAGTTTATTAAATTCTGAGTTACGGTTATTTAGTTATGAATTAAGTCATTTTAGCATGGCATAGGGGCAAATTTAACCAAACAGCATTTTTAAACATTTTAAACATGGATAAAAATGACATATTATGAAACTAGATGCAATTCTAAGCATTTTTCATATATAAGTTATTTGCAAAAGATGCATGGTTGATAAGTTACTAAATGCAAGAAGTTCAAGGGTTTTTTTGTAAAACTGCAATCTCTGGAAATTAGAAAAATCGTCCTCTCGGGAAAAAAACATGGGACAGATCTGAGGCAAACTGGGCCACAACAGGAGCATACAGAGGGCGGGGTGGCTTACCCTGGGCCAAGGCCCGGTCCAGTGGAAGCAGCAAGCCGGCGGTACTGACTGGCCTAGGAGGCGCTGGGCCTAGGCGTGGCTTGACCCATGCGCTGACGCTGGTCTCGCTCGATTCATAGGAAGCAGACAGAGGGGCGAGATGCAGGGAAGACGGCAACGACCGGACTTGGCGACGGGGATGGCGTTGAGGATGACGGAGGCCGGGCGCGACGGGCAGGTGGCGACGGCAAGGCAAGCGACGGCGGCGGCGCCAGGTGGGATCTAGGCGGAGGCGAGGTCTTGGCGACGCAGGGGCGCGCGATGGCCGGTCGCCAGAATAGGTGG
>NC_041382.1:322554909-322578610 GCF_002162155.2 Triticum dicoccoides | reverse complement strand
GCGGTGGGAGGCGGCGCAGGGAGGCCACGTGGCGGCCTGCGACTGGCTGGGCGCGGCGGCGCGATTCCGTCCGCCCGGGACGGACGTGTCCGGCGGCGGCGCGATGAGATTTGGATCTAGGGTTTTTTCGGGGGAAGGAGAAGGAGATTTTCGGGGGTGTCTTTATATAGGCATAGAGGGAGCTAGGAGAGTCCAAATGAGGTGTAGTTTTCGGCCACGTGATCGTGATCGAACGCTCTAGATGATGGAGAAGGTTTTGGTGGGTTTTGGGCCAACTTGGAGGGGTGTTGGGCTGTAACACACATGAGGACTTTTCGGTCCCTCGGTTAACCGTTGGAGCATCAAACGAAGTCCAAATGGTACAAAACTTGACAGGTGGTTTATCTACACTATAATAAGACCACACGCCAACTTTCAACCCATTTCGAGAACATTTCCTGGCCACTTATAAAATAATATTTCGAACATGCCGCGGGCGCGTGCAAGTGTGGTTCGGCTCAGAACGGACAACGGGCGGAACGAGGAGGCCGGGACAGATGCAAGTTTTGAAAACAAGATGATGCAATGCACATGATGACATGATAAGATGCAACACGCAAGCAAATGACACGGCAACGACAGCAAATAACTGGAAGACACCTGGCACATCGGTCTCGGGGCGTTACAACACTCCACCACTACGAGAGGATCTCGTCCCGAGATCTAGAATGGCACCAGAGGGAAAAACGGAAGAGAAAGAGAAGAGGTAAAACTAAGTTGCTTCTTTGACAAACGAGTGAAACAATGAACCTTGAAAAGGTTAAGCCATTTCGAGAAAAGAATACAATGGAGGTGACAGAACTTGAAAATAAACACTCTGTTAGAAAAGAGAAACAAGGAAGAACGAATTCTGACAGCACTCCGGTTGAAAAGAGATGAAAGACTAGATAGGAAGAAAAGAGCTTGAGCAGAGGACACTACACTCCGGTTAAATGGATAGGCACGAAAAGAACACTATCCAAGATGATGAGAGAAAAGAGCAACATCACCATGACTCCGGAACAAAAGAATAGAATGGAATGGAATGAGCAAAGGGAAACATGATCTTGAGGGAGCACGCTTACCACAAATGGTAGAACGGAGTTGTTGGAAAACCAACAACGAAAAAGAATAAGCTTGATATGGTCTTATGGAGTACATCTCAAATTATGAGGTGACAACCTGCCACTCACGGGAAAAGAATTGGATTGGTATGAACAAGGAGACGAGAAAGTATTTCATCGGGAGGATAAAGAAGAACTTGGGTCATTTATAAGCACCATAATTAGCAACAATCCTTAGGGAAAGCTTTACGTGAACTACAATCCAACATAACTTCAATGAAGAGGTTGATGGATTGAGAAGAGCTCATGCTCGAAGAAATTGATGGGTTTAAACTATCTCATACTTGACAACTTGCGAATCATGAAACATGAAGGGACATTGTCAAGAAAGACATAACACCATCTCAAAAGATAAGGGGGAACAATTGCACTCCAGATTGCAAGATGAAGAATGCTTGAGCTCCTTAGAAAAGAGTCTCGATGAAAACTTCGAGATGGAATTAAATCCTTGATGAACCATCATGTATAGCCTAGAAACTCCGGTAAGAAGAATAGCAAGAAAGAGAAATTGAAAACAGAAGGTGAATCCTTGCAATGATTTAGATGGATCTCCGTGATAATTAGTGCTTGGAACTCCGGGAAAGAAGGATGAGCACTTGTACCCAAGAATTTAATCATCGTGAACAAACTCCGGAAGAAAAGATTAACATAAGGATGAAACAAGAGTAAGAATTACGTTATGCGTATCCTTCACCAATTTAAATTGATGACAAGCAACGGATTTGGCATACCACTTATTCTCGTAGAAAGATTAAGATAGATATGGCGCAAACTTGAGAAAGTCTTCAACGACCCACCGGTAGAATTTGAAAAGCACGAATGCATCGATATGATACACGAAGGAAGAAAACTCTTGAACGAACCACCGTAAGAATTAAAAATGAACAAAGAAAAGATAAGGAAGACACCGGGAAGAATTAGCAAATGAATGAAGATGCTTGAGAGAATTTAGACCCATGAGAACGAAGAGATCACGAGCCGATTAGAGATCTCTTGAACGATGCACCGGTAGGATTGGAGAATGATAACTGAAAGCTGAGAATTAATAAATCTTCTGAAATGATGGGCTCCAGAGAAACAAACTAGAAAGACTCCTGAATTACTCCGGCTGGGTGAAAAGAATTCTCACAATCGAAAGCAATTATGAGAGGAAGGCAACAAGCTAGAATCACGAATCTTGAAGAGAATGGAGCAAGATTAAAGAGAAACTCTTCTTCGGTCTTCAAAATCCGAGAATGACGACGAGAAACACCACCATGAATTATTGAGATACTCCGGGATAAAAATTAGAAAGGTTGAACCAAAGATGAAAAGAATTTTAAAGATCTTGGAGAAAAACATATGACTGATGATAAATCATTCTTACGTAAAACTTCAAAAGAATTTGAGGATAGCTCCGGGAAAAATAAGAAGAGTCAGGTAAGATCCTGGAAAAAGACCTATGGGTTAGGGCCCACTCAAAAGAAACACTGTAGAACAATTCAAAAGGGAGAAAGCACCGGTTGAATTAAATGACTTGAATGAGGGAACATCCTCGAAAGAGCTTGAACGAATGCAGAGTGGAAGCACGAATCTTCGAGACAACTTCAGCACTCCGGAACAATTGAATAGCGAGAGGAGAATGAATATGAGGTGCACCGGAACGAGGAGGCCGGGACAGATGCAAGTTTTGAAAACAAGATGATGCAATGCACATGATGACATGATAAGATGCAACACGCAAGCAAATGACACGGCAACAACAACGAATAACTGGAAGACACCTGGCACATCGGTCTCGGGGCGTTACATTGTCTTTGGTGTTGAAGATGGACTTGGCAACGTAGGTTGTAGCTAGACTTGCTACGCCAGAATCGGACTCCTCCTCAGACTCCACCTCTGCCTCCTCAGAAGCAGACTCCTCCTCTGAATCCATTTCCTTGCCGACAAACGCACGGGCCTTGCCAGATGAGCTCTTCTTGTGTGATGAAGACTTTGAGGAAGACTTGGAAGAAGACTTTGAGTATTTCTTCCTTTTCTTGTCGTCAGAATCATATTCCTTGCTCTTCTTCTTCTTCTTCTTGTTCTCATTGTCCCACTGCGGACACTCAGAGATGTAGTGACCAGGTTTCTTGCACTTGTGGCATGTTCTCTTCTTGTAGTCATGAGCAGAAGCTTCATCATTCCTTGAGCTGGATCGTGAGGACTTTCTGAAGCCTTTCTTCTTGGTGAATTTCTGGAACTTCTTCACAAGCATAGCAAGCTCCTTTCCAATGTCTTCGGGATCATCAGAACTGCAGTCAGATTCTTCTTCAGATGAGGAAACATCTTTTGCCTTCAAAGCACGAGTTCACCCATAGTTAGGACCGTAGATGTCTCTTTTCTCAGAAAGCTGAAACTCATGTGTGTTGAGCCTTTCAAGTATGTCAGACAGATCGAGGCTTTTGAAGTCAGGGCGTTCTTGAATCGTCGGGGCTAGGGTGTCAAACGAGTTGTCAAGTGATCTCTGGAGTGTCTTGACAATTTCATGCTTGGTGATCTCAGTAGCGCCGAGAGCTTGAAGCTCATTTGTGATGTCAGTGAGTCGATCAAACATGAGCTGAACATTCTCATTGTCGTTTCTCTTGAAGCGGTTGAAGAGGTTTCGAAGGACACTGATCCTTTGATCTCTCTGGGTTGAAATGCCCACGTTGACCTTGGAGAGCCAGTCCCAGACTAGCTTAGATGTTTCCAGAGCACTCACACAGCCATACTGCCCTTTGGTCAGATGACCACAGATGATGTTCTTGGCAGTGGAGTCCAGTTGAACAAACTTCTTGACATCAGCAGTGGTGACACCTTCACCAGCCTTGGGGACGCCATTCTTGACGACATACCGGAGGTCGACATCAATGGCTTCAAGATGCATGCACATCTTATTCTTCTAGTAGGTATATTCAGTTCCATCAAAGACGGGGCACGCAGCGGAGACTTTGATTATCCCGGCAGTCGACATAGCTAAAACTCCAGGTGGTTAAACCGAATCACACAGAACAAGGGAGTACCTTGCTCTGATACCAATTGAAAGTGCTAGTGATCGACTAGAGGGGGGTGAATAGGTGATTTTTATGAAAGTCTTCAAAACATGGAAGTTTCGAAGACAAACAATAGAAATAAACCTATTACCATACAACGGAATATAGACTACCCTAGGCAAGCCATAGTCAAGTATTCAATGAAGTGAAAGCACAAAGACTAATAGCAACTAGGCAGTATGGATCAGGATGGAAGATAGTATGAAGCCAATTAGAACAAGCAGTCGCTCAGTGAAGACAGAAGATAATGCAGACAGGCAATGACTTCACAAGGACCAACTTCAAATAAAGAGATGGGAAGGATAGAACCAGTAGCTCGTTGAAGACAATGATTTGTTGGACCAGTTCCAGTTGCTGTGACAACTGTACGTCTGGTTAGGGAGGCTGAGATTTAACTCAGAAGACCGTGTCTTCACCTTATTCCCCTTGAGCTAAGGACACCCAGTCCTCGCCCAATCACTCTGGTAAGTCTTCAAGGTAGACTTCCAAACCTTCACATACTTCGTTCACCGGCGATCCACAATGACTCTTGGATGCTCAGAACGAGACGCCTAACCGGCTGGAGGATTCACAGTCCTCAAGTGTAATAAGTCTTCAAATCACACAGACAAGAAGACTTAAGTGATGCCTAACACTCTTTGGCTCTAGGTGTTTAGGGCTTTGTCCTAGCAAGGATTTCTCTCTCAAAGGCTTCGAGGTGGGTTGCTCTCAAAGGACAAAGGCCGTGCACTAACTCTGAGCAGCCAACCAATTTATGGTGTAGGGGTGGGCTATTTATAGCCACTAGGCAACCCGACCTGATTTGTCTGAAATGACCCTGGGTCACTAAGGAACTGACACGTGTTCCAACGGTCAGATTTCAAACACACACAGCAACTTTACTTGAGCTACAAGTAAAACTGACTTATCCAGCTCTAGATAAGATTTGCTCTCATTGTCTTCGCTCGAAGACATAGGATTTCGGTTAAGCATCACTTCAGTCATTCTGACTGGTTCACTTGGACCCCACTTAACAGTACGGTGGTTCCTATGACTCAACAAAGAAGAAAAAGAACGACGAAACAACTAAGTCTTCGCGCTCCATAGTCTTCACGCGATGTCTTCTCTTGTCATAGTCTTCAATGTGAATATCTTCACATACCACCTTTGACTTCAATGTCTTCATACATTTTTAGGGGTCATCTCCGGTAGGAAAACCGAATCAATGAGGGACTTCTACATGTGTTATCCTGCAATTCTCACAAACACATTAGTCCCTCAACCAGGTTTGTCGTCAATACTCCAAAACCAACTAGGGGTGGCACTAGATGCACTTACAGGCACTCTCTTTGCAGGTGCCTTCTTGTTCAAACCAGGCTTGGTGGATGCAGCTGTGCCAAACTCCTTTTTGATAACCTCCTTTTTCTTGGAGTTGACCTCCTCCTCAGCAGCAACATAATCTTCATCTTCCGAGTCAGAATTTCTCCTCTTCCTTGTCCTTGTAGCTGCTTTGGGCAAGTTGCTTGGGGTGCTCCTGCTACCCTCATCATAACTGCCTAAGGGACTAGTGCCCTCACTCAGGTTCACCTGCTCTTCTGACTTATTCTGGCTATCACTCTGATCTGACATTCTGGCAAAGCAAACTGACAACTGGCCCTGTGAATAGTTATAGATGAGATGGAGTGGATGAGCATCACAAAGTGCAGAGATTTTGCAAAACAAATGAGTCAAAAACTTAGTTTTAGTTTTCCACAGAAAGCATTTCGGAGCTACCGATTTGTTAAACTCGGTGACACCAAAGCAACTTTTGGAGTCTAAACTAGTGAAATCGGTCAGACCGAGACACGGTTCGGTGACTCCGAGATTGCTAGGGTTTCACAAAGAGTTGAACTCAGTCACGCCGATTTGCCAGTATCGGTTAGGCCGAAACATGCAATTGTAATGGCCTGAGCCAAATCGGTGAGACCGATTTCTACAACTCGGTCGGTCCGAGATGAGTTCGGCGGAAATCTAACCCGAAATTTTCGATGCAAATCTAAACTAAAGAAAGTTTTCGCTGGATAGGAAGATCTCATACGTGGTAAGAAACAAGGAATTGACCTTGTGCTCAGAATCAGAGGTAAAAAGAATGCACAAGGGGTCGAACGCATACCCTAACTCGGCGGTGAGTTCGCTATGGCGGCAACAGCGGTGTTGAAATCCATTGACGGTGACAAAGACCAGCGGCGGGAGGTCGCTGGCGATGAGAGGATGATCCGAAGACCTGAGATGGCAAAGCAGGACACGCGCGAGCTGAGAGGTTTTGGAGGAATTTCCAAAATTTGACCCGTCGGTATTTATATCCTGACCCTATCGGTGTGACCGAGTGGACCAACTCGGTGGCATCGAGATGCAGAATTGCAAGCGGCTACTGCAACTCGGTGTGACCAAAATGTTCTAATCAGTTGCACCGAGATTGAAAACCTAGATCAACTCAATGAACTCGGTCAGACCGAAAAGGATGAATCGGTCAGACCGAAATGCACACAGAGGTTTTGGAAGTTTAAGTCTATGACGAATCTGTGACTCCGAGTGCTCCTCACACAGGGGGTTCGAATCTGACTTGATCAAACTTTGTGATGTAGCATGAATAGAGTTTGAGATGAGAAAATCATAGATAGCGAGAGGAAGTTCCTAGGCATTCTTGTCCATCCATTTGGCAAAAGAAGAAAAGCCAAACAATCAAAGCAACAAATGGATGTCCTCGAATGAGTAAAATATGCAACCAACATGATCACACAATAAAATGGCAAATGAAATATGTGGCAAAGCATGCACAAGCACTCTAGCATCTATCAAGCAATTGGCGATGACTAGGTCATCTATATATGAGTATATTGACTTAGGAGTCAAGTGGGAACATTTGATCATAGGTCATACTCATCATTTAAGCATAAGTGGGGTTACCACTTTTACATAAAGCATTGTTGTGTTCACATCATTAGAGTTGCTTTAGCTCAATTCTTAGAGTAAAGCTCCCCCTAGATGTGATATCCCCCCTAAGAGGGATGAACTAACCTTGGGTTTAATCGATGATGAATTCATGTAGGTGTTGAAGGTGTGGATGCTCAATGTTGATGTAGATCATTTGGAGCAATCCATTAGAGTGAGTTGCACTTTCAATACCTACACGGGTTAGTCCCATAAGGACAAACAAGGATATCCATAGACATAGAGTGACGTTCACACAAGATGATGTCCATGAAAGCATTAGGTTACCTTGTCCCTTTTCTTACCAACAAGAGGGTTTGTGACTCCTTGAAATGGTGCAAGATGTGGAAGTTGCTTGCACTTGTTCTCGCCAAAATGATATGAGTGGAGTATGTAGGCGGACTCACCCTCAAGATCTCTCTAGTTCTTATTCTTCGGGATCCACATGAACTTGATGGGAATCCTTGGAGTGTAGTCGTACTTGATGAAGTAGAACTTGATGTGGTCTTGGGGACCCACTTGACCAAGGCCTTGGGAGCTTCTTCAAATGCATCAATCTCTTCTTGAAGCTTGTCCTTGCCTTTTTGCTTGTGGTCTTGTGGTGGAAGATCATCTTGAGCTTGGATCCCCTTGAAAGAAGTAGGATCATACTTCTCTTGTTGAGGAACAAACTTTGTCTTGGGGTATTGATCTTCTTCCCACTCAACTCCATTGGCACTGAACTTTCATTCAAAACCAACACCTTGATTCTTCCGGTGCCTTCCTTGCTTGCGTACAAATTTCTCAAATTGCTTACTTCCGGCAAGGCTCTTGTAAACACCTTTCTCTATAATTCCCTTCAATAAGCTATTTTCTTGCTCAAGTGTCACTTGGCTAAAAGAATCATTAGTGAAATCAAGAGAACTACTAGAAGCAACAACATTGGATTTAACATGATTATTGTTACTACTAGAAGAAGAATCTTTCTTACTCTTGTTGCTAGATTTTACTTGTGGCATGTAAGTAGACAAGAGTAAACGCTTGGCAATGTAAGAAGAACTTTTCTTGTGAAGACCATCATTGATTTCTTTTAAGAACCCATGCTCTTGCTCAAGGTCGAGTTTTTCAAAGCGTAGCTTCTCATGAGTCTTTAAAAGCTCTCGATGATCTTCCATGGTAGTTTCATGAGCTAACTTAAGAGTGTTTAGTTCTTTAGTTAGACGCTCAATCTCCTTCTTATCATTGTCAATTTTTTTATCTTGATTAGCATGATTAATAGCAAGTTCATCATTGTTTTCATCACTAGAGTTGTCAACAAGTAAATCATCATCACCTAGCAAATCATCTTCATCACTATTGAAATCAACATACTCGGGGTGTGATACCTTTGGGCCTTTAGCCATGAAGCATCTTCCAGTCCCTTCATTTGTTGAGTCAAATATGACGTAGGAGTTGGTTAACACAAGTGCTAAACCGGCAACTCCTTCATCGTTGTCGGCGTTCTGGGAACGGGGGTCCCCAGACTTGCCTGCCTGCGGCGTGGCTCAAAGGGGGGCCCAGCACGACCCATATTCATCAACACAGACCCAAGACCCTCGCGAGGGGCCAAGCCTCGCGGGGCGGACGACACGGAGCTTCCTCAGGCACGGCCTCATCAGGCTGGCTCGCGAGGATGCAGAGAGATCAAGGTGGGGTACCTCACGAGGTGCCCATGACGCAAGCCATGACGACCAAAGGCGCCAGGCGGGCGCCAGCCGCGCAGTGTCCTCCTTTCCTATTTGGTGCAAAGGGAGCAAGCGCAGGCGAGGACCAACTTTAGTCAGGATAAGTGTACCAGATGTTCCCCTTCAAAATGGCCAATTGTTGGCGCCCTTCCCGCTCAATATTTGGGAAGAGGCCCAGGGCCTTTGCCTATAAATAGGACTAGCCACCCCCAAGGTAGAGGGGGTTGGAGATCGGTCCGAGATCGATCGGTTGGAGATCGAAATTAGAGAGAGAATTGAGAAGAGAGAGAGAGAGAGAGAGAGAGAGAGAGAGAGAGAGAGAAGGGTGACTGAACTCCTCCTAGCAGTTCGTCCCCCCCCCAGCCAAGAACAGACCCTCGCGAGGTTGTTCTTCCTTGTATTGCTCATCATCATTAGCCCAAGAGGCAATCCACCACACCACACACTGGAGTAGGGGATTACACCACAACGGTGGGCCGAACCAGTATAAACCCTGTGTCTCTTGTGTTGTTCTTTCCATAGCTTAGATCTTAGCGAGGCGGAGGGGTGCAGGTAGGTAGAAGGCGAAATCTCCGTGCGCACCCCAGTGTTCGAACCTCAAGGGTCTGCCGGAACCCGAAATCTGACATTTGGCGCACCAGGTAGGGGTGCGCCGGAATTCGTCTTCCACCACCCCGTTCTCCTCCGACCATCGCGTCCATGTCTTACGCTCGTCGGGCCCGCACCGAGCGCCGGGCCGCTCTCGCTTCCCGCGTCGCCCAGACGGCTCCTATTGGCCGGCGTCCTCGCCGTTCCCCGTTACCTGCCGTCAACGCCGCCACCGGCCCGACGGGGGACGAGCAGCAAGCGTCATCTCAGCATCCGTCCGTGCGGCAAGACGGCCGCACCGCTACTCCCTCGCTCACCCCAACTGGTTCTTCGTCCCGCGCGCTCCGCGCACCCATGGAGGCTCGAGCTACGCTCATCACGGCAAACGACCTCCTGCGCTACCATCCCGTCGACGACGTCTACGAAGAATGGCTCGACCGCGTCACCGAGCTCGTCCGCACCGCAGGGGACTCTCCTGCTCCGTCCCTTCCGCTGCACCGCACCCCGCCCCGCGCGGGCGACGAAGCTCCGGCGACGCCCCGACCACCTCCTCCTCAAGAAGGTGCCATGGCTCCAAGGCGCGTGGCCCCTGGGCGGAACCCGCTCCGTCAGGTGCCAGCGCGGCAAGAGCAGAGCTGCCAAGAAGTCCCTCACCCGCAAGAAGCTGCCCGGGCGCTCCCTGCTCCAGCACGTCGCGACCATACTCCTGCTCCCGCACATCGAGACCCCGCGCTGCTCCCAGCTGCAGTGCGTGGGTACATGCAAGACAAAGCTCTCCGTCACCCATGGCCTCCCGTGGCCACAGCAGGCTGCCGCGCCTTCACCACCGAGCTATGCAGCGTCGCGTGGCCCGACAAGTTCAAGCCGGACCTGCCTCCTTGTTACGACGGCACGGCCGACCCTGCGGAGTTCCTCCAGCTCTATGAGCTGGGCATCGAAGCTGCCAACGGAGATGAGAAGGTCATGGCGAACTGGTTTCCCATGGCGCTCAAGGACAGGGCCTGCACCTGGCTCCTGAACCTGGCTCCAGGCCCGATCTCCTCCTGGGACGAGATGCGCACCCGCTTCATCGCTAACTTCCAAGGTACTCGCGAGCGGCCACCCGCCGTGAGCGACATGCGCTGCGTCAAGCAACAACCCGGAGAGACCCTGCAGAAGTACATCCAGCGCTTCAACAACGCACGCCTCAAGATTCCCAAGGTGACTGAGGAGGCCATCATCTCGGCCTTCTCCGACGGCGTGCGCGATGTCAAGATGAAGGAGGAGCTGGTGATGCATGAAGACCTGTGCACTTCCTTGGAGTTGTTCAACTTGACAACCAAGTGCGCCAGGGCTGAGGAAGGGCGCCTCTCCCTCCTCGAGCTGCCTGCCGCAGACCCAGAAGAGAAGAAGCCCAAGGCCAAGGATGTGAAGCGCAAGGGGGCTGCCGTGCTCGCGGCAGAACCAGACACCAAGCAGGGCAGAGATCAGCCCGAACCTTCCAAGGGCAGTCGGTACTGTGTGTACCATGACCTCCACACCCACAACACCAACGAATGTCAAGAGCTCCGAGCCATGCGAGAAGGAAGGATCGGCCATCGCCCCGACCGCGGTGACCGGGGCTACGGTCGAGGGGGAGGAAGGAACGCAGGACGCTGGGAAGACCGCGGCCCGCGCCAAGGGTGGCACGATCAACCTCGCGAGGATCGCTGGCAAGACCCGCCTCGCGAGGGAGACTGGAGGGATCAGCCTCGCGAGGATCGCCCGCAAGGCAACGCAAGCCTCCCTCCGCTGCCGCCGCAACCAAGGAGAAACGAGGACCGCCATCAGGACGAGAGGGCTGGGGGCTTCCAGGAGCCGCGCGCGATCGCCTGCATCCTGGGCGGGGCTCAAGCCCCAGCCTCACAATGCATCTTCAAGTAGTTCGCCCGCGAAGTGAATGCAGTCCTCCCCAAACTCGAAGCCACACGCCCTCTCAGGTGGTCGGCGTGCGCCATCATGTTCAGCTCAGCAGATCAGCTCAAGTGTGCGGCTACAGCCGGAGTCCTCCCGATGCTTTGTTCCCCAATCATCAGCAACGTGGTGGTCACCAGGACCCTCATCGATGGCGGGGCAGGGCTCAACGTCCTGTCCGTGGAAACATTCAACAATCTCCAAGTGCCCTACAGCCAGCTTCAGCCAACCAAGCCTTTCTCCGGAGTCACCGACGGCTCCACGGTCCCGATTGGGCAGTTTCGCCTCCCTGTCACCTTCGGGGCACGCGACAACTACCGCACCGAGCTCATCGACTTCGACATCGCTCACATTCGCCTGCCGTACAACGCCATCCTTGGGTACCTAGCGCTGGCCAAATTCATGGCCGTAACTCACCACGGCTACAACGTCCTCAAGATGCCAGGAAGTGGCGGAGTCATCACGGTGCCCTGTGAAGAGAAGGACGCGGTGTGTTCCCTAAAACAAGCCTTTCAGGCCACATCACTGGAAGACCCGGATCATGGAAGCAGGAGGCTTCCCGAGACCGCCCCCAAGAAGAAGAAGACATCGTCCGGCCTGGCCCCTCAGGAGGCAGGCCCCTCTAGGCCCGCGCCTGCCCAGGTGGAACCTCCTTCCATCGCATAGGAAAGCGCACCCGGTGCCCTCCTTAGACAGGGCTCGGGGGCTCTCCCCTGGAGGGCCACCGACCTGGCTAAGGTCACGAGGGAGGCGCTTGGGCACCACATGGAGGTGTGTTTCGAAGCACGTTTCCCTCAAGAAGGAGTAAGGCAAGGAGAGCCAGACCCTCAGGAGTTCGTCAGCAAGGCCATTCAGGAGCTACAACAGTCAAGAGTCATGAAAGGCGGCCGCCGCCTACCAGCAGTGGCTCCCCATCCAGGCGAGGATGGTGGGCCGCGCGTCTGCATCGACATACCAGGGCTCAATCGAGTCGCCTCTCTGGAGCGCCTCTGGCCCTCGCGAGTGGGGCGCTGCGAAGGTCCACCCCACAGCTACGTTCGCATGCCTTACGGCTTGCCGAACGCGGCTGCCACGTACCAGCGCCTCATGAGGGACATCATGGAGGCTCAAGAGGCCAGGCGTTCCGCAGCCCTGGCGGAGATGGAGATGGTCTGTGAGGAGCCACCAGCGCCTTCGGAGCCTCCCGAGGCCCCAGGGCCTGGGGGCTCGTGAGGATCGGCTTCCGCAGCCCACCGAGTCTGCTACACCAACACTCCTTCGTCCTCAACATCATCAGGTGACATCTTTCAAGTTTCATTTTCAGCTGGGAGCGCCCCCCAGGGCTGCATTATTCCCAGGCCGCGTGGGTCCGTCCCTGCGGCATGTACCCCTTTTGTTTCATGTTGTTAGCTTACTTTGTTGGGGGCGCCCCTTGGGTTGCATCTTCCCCAAGTCGCTCGGGCCTGACCCAGTGATGTCCACCTTCCCAGCATCTATTTGAATGAATCCACTCCTTCGCGGCTAATGTGTTTGACCTAGTTGCCCGCTCAACTGACGCCAACTGACGGAACTGCTCCCAAACGGCACAACGCTTGCGCATGGGTCCGTCCCTGCAACGCCGACAAACCTGAATGGCTGAGCTCTGGCCGCGGCAGCCCCGCATGGTGCCACCTCGTCAAGCCTTCAGTGCCTCATTGCCCCTCGGAAGCAACCAACGGCTGACTGTCGGTTGTCATGGCAACCCCTCGTTCTTTCTATGATGGGTCTACAGGATCTCCTAAAGGAGCTACGTCAGGCGAGGCCCTTGCGGTGTCTCCTTCACTCTCATCCACGCAAACCGCTTGCACGTTAAAGGGGGGGTGCCTGAGCATCACGACTCAGGGCTCCCACTGGCTCTCCAGCCCTCACCCTCTGGCCTTGTCCACGGCATCGCGACCTGGCATACCAGCGACGGGTGAGACTCGCTCGAGGGCCGGGAACCGAGGACGTAGAGCAGAAAGGGGAGCAGAGGCGAGAGGGGAGGGACACGCGAGGACCTCGCCGAGCAACCTCACGCCTGCCGATGCACGGACCCGGCGACACACCAGAGAGCGGCCCCTGATTCTCGAGATAAGTCACCACCCGGAGGCACCAGCTACCGTGGCACCATCCCCGCACCTAATGCAATCCTGTGTTAGCGATGCCGCTCTCCTTTCTCACTGAACGACGGCTGCTTGAGCGCCAAAGGGGGCCTCCTGAGCATCGCGACTCAGGGGCTCTTACCGGACCCCGGGTCGCTCACCTCCTGGCCTTGACCATGGCATCGCGACCTGGCATACCAGCGACGGCTGAAGCCGCCTTGGGACTGGGACCTGTCGGCGCAGAGCACCAAGCCCTCGTGAGGTTCGAAAGGGAGAACTGAGCTAAGACGGAATGAGCAACTCGCACAATTCTACGACAAGGGTTATATTAACAAAACAGGATCACAGGCACCTTACAAGCCCCCACGGGATGCGTCTTTGATTCCTCGCAGGGAACAGATCCTAAAAGGACGCTAACTGCATGCGCCCCTGCAAAAGACGCCATCATCAACAGTGGGCCGTCAAGCACCGGCGCCAACCCCATCCAGATCAGAGTCGGCGACGGCCTGACGAGCCCGCCCTGCTCCAGGAGCAGCGCCGGCTCGGGGGCTCGTAGCTGTCGTCGCTCGTCTCCGGAGTCACGAGAGCTCGCCGAAGTCGCTGGAACCTTCGACGCCTCCGCCGCCTGAGGAGCCGCCAAGGGAGCGGTCGGCGGGCCCAGTCCTTGCCGTAGCAGGGTCCCGACCACCTCTCCCGGGGCAGCACTCCAGCCGACGCCCGTTCGCGTCATAGACCTTGAAGAACATCACCGAAGCACCGCCGTACTCCAAGTGGATCGCGAAGGCGCCTCTTGTCCTGCAAACCCGGGCGATTTCGCTCCAGCCTCGAGTCATGAAGACCTCGCCCGGGGCAACGACTGCGACCTCTGCCTCGGTCGCGAGGGTGCTGCAGCAGGCGTGCTGCAGCCAAAGCTCCAGGAGTTCTCCCTGCGGGATGATGGATGCGAAGAAGGGAGGAAGGCGAATCCAAGACTGAGGAGGCATGGCGGCGTGGAGCACGAACTCTCGTGAGGAGCCCTCGGTGTGGACCCCAGGGGGGACGACCCACACCTTCGTGACCCGTCGGCGCCGACGGCGGCGCCGCCCGTGGCGATCGGCATCGACTCCTTCAGAGCCCTCGATGTGGGCGTACAAGGGAAGCGGGAACCCCGGCGGTGGCCGCTCGCACCAGGGCCTCGACACCACCTGATGGGCCCCCTTGTCCCGGCCGTGGAGGGCGAGCTGTTTCTTCGGCGGGAGCGGGTCTGGTTCCTCTCGGGGAGCCTTTCCCTTCTCTGCCGTCGAGAACCGGCGGATCGGAGCCATCGCAGCAAGACGGAGCAAGGACCGGGAGAAGGAGAAGCAAGAAGGGATGGACTGGAAGGGCGCGCGCCGTTCCGTACTTATGGCCGGTGAAGGCCAACCGCCGACCTCCACGATCGCAGGTAATCATGACCCGGTTTGCATGTAGGGACTTGTCCAATCCGTGCAGTTGCCGAGGCGCCATGGGGAAGTGGAGACGCCCACGTCCAATCAACCGCCACGCGGCGCCCAAGGCCGCAGGCTGTTAGGGCCCGTGGCGCTTCGCTCTTGCCCTTCCGCCTCCCTGCACGACCAAGTCCAGGCGCGCCTTAGGCCCGGGGGTTACTGTCGGCGTTCTGGGAACTCGGGTCCCCAGACTTGCCTGCCTGCGGCCTGCGGCGTGGCTCAAAGGGGGGCCCAGCACGACCCATCTTCATCAACACAGACCCAAGACCCTCGCGGGGCGGATGACACGGAGCTTCCTCAAGCACGGCCTCATCAGGCTGGCTCGCGAGGAGGCGGAGAGATCAAGGCGGGGTACCTCATGAGGTGCCCGTGACGCAAGCCATGATGACCAAAGGCGCCAGGCGGGCGCCAACCGCGCAGTGTCCTTCTTTCCTCTTTGGTGCAAAGGGAGCAAGCGCAGGCGAGGACCAACTTTAGTCAGGATAAGTGTACCAGATGTTCCCCTTCAAAATGGCCAATTGTTGGCGCCCTTCCCGCTCAATATTTGGGAAGAGGCCCAGGGCCTTTGCCTATAAATAGGACTAGCCACCCCCAGGGTAGAGGGGGTTGGAGATCGGTCCGAGATCGATCGGTTGGAGATCGAAATCAGAGAGAGAATTGAGAAGAGAGAGAGAGAGAGAGAGAGAGAGAGAGAGAGAGAGAGAAGGGTGACTGAACTCCTCCTAGCAGTTCGTCCCCCCCAGCCAAGAACAGACCCTCGCGAGGCTGTTCTTCCTTGTATTGCTCATCATCATCAGCCCAAGAGGCAATCCACCACACCACACACTGGAGTAGGGTATTACACCACAACGGTGGCCCGAACCAGTATAAACCCTGTGTCTCTTGTGTTGTTCTTTCCATAGCTTAGATCTTAGCGAGGCGGAGGGGTGCAGGTAGGTAGAAGGCGAAATCTCCGCGCGCACCCCAGTGTTCGAACCTCAAGGGTCTGCCGGAACCCAAAATCCGACAATCATGAGTATATTTGGAGTCGGAGTGATGGTCGGAGTCGGAGCCGGATACCCATTCACCAACATGATCTTGATGTATTCATTTTGTGTAGCTCCTTGATGACTTTTCCTTCCTTTTCGAATCCTTGCTTCTGCGAGAGGTTTTCGTAACGATCATCTCTACTCCTTCTCTCTCTTGGAGGTGATTCTTCTATTCTACTTCTCCTTTTGGGTGAATCTTCTCTTCTTTTGTAGGGAGTCGTACACTCATTGGAGTAGTGTCTGGGTCTTCCACAATTGTATCAATTACGCTCACGACTAGAAGATCTTTTTTTCATTGTAGTACCTTGACTTGGAACTCCTTTCTTTGCTTCTACTCTTGTAGAACTTGTTGAAATTCTTCACCATTAGGCTCAATTCCTCATTGAAGGCTTGTTTCTCACTTGATGATGTAGGAGCATCACATGAGGCTTTGTAAACACCACTTGACTTGTTATGAAGCTCTTCCGTATCCTTGAGTGACATCTCATGAGCAACAATTCTTCCAATTACTTCCGTTGGCTTGAGATCTTTGTAGTTGGGCATCATTTGGATCAATGTGCACACGGTATCATATTTTCCATCCAAGGCTCTTAGGATCTTCTTGATGATGAATCTGTCAGCCATCTCTTCACTTCCTAAGCCGGCAATCTCATTTGTGATGAGAGCAAAGCCTAGAGTACATTTCAGCGACACCTTCACCATCCTTCATTTTGAACTTGTCAAGCTGACTTTGAAGCACATCCAATTTAGATTCCTTGACGGAGTCGGTACCTTCGTGCATATCAATCAATGTATCCCAAATTTCCTTTTCACTCTCAAGACGGCTGATTTTGTTGAATTCTTTAGGGCACAATCCGTTGAAGAGGATATCGCAAGCTTGATCATTGTATTGCAGCATCTTCAATTCTTCCGTGGTAGCTTCACGGTTCGGTTCTCTCCCATCAAAGAATTCACCTTGGAAGCCAATACACACAATAGCCCAAACGGCGGGGTTATGTCCAAGAATATGCATTTTCATCTTATGCTTCCAACTAGCAAAATTAATACCATCAAAGTAAGGACCTCTACGGTGGTAATTTCCCTCGCTAGACACTATACTCTCCTAGGTTGTGAAACCAAGGCTATGATCACCAAAGCTATGGAAATCAAGGCAAATGGAGACCAAAGCTCTGGTTTTAAATTCTAGTAAATCCAAAACTCGTCTGAAATTCATGAAACTTGGCATGCTATCATGGAGAGGCATCAACATGCCGTGGTAATTATTTTCTCCAATTTGGGGTAGGTTTGGGTACATGCTTCTCACAAACTAGAGCTTCTCACAACAAGCATGATGGTTTCGGTAGTTTAGGATCGAAAGTATGTCTAGAGGGAGGTGATTAGACTACTTGACTAAATAAAAATCTAGCATTTTCCCAATTTTAAGTCTTGGCAGATTTTAACAACTTATCACGAGTCAAGCAATCAACCTACACATGCAAATCTAAGAGTATAGCAGCGGAATGTAAATCATTGCATATGAAGGTAAAGGGAGGGGTTTGGAGGGAGCAAATGCAATGTAGACACGGAGATTTTTGGCGTGGTTCCGATAGGTGGTGCTATCGTACATCCACGTTGATGGAGACTTCAGCCCATGAAGGGTAACGGTTGCGTGAGTCCACGGAGGGCTCCACCCACGAAGGGTCCACGAAGAAGCAACCTTGTCTATCCCACCATTGCCATCGCCCACGAAGGACTTGTCTCACTTGGGTAGATCTTCATGAAGTAGGCGATCTCCTTGCCCTTACAAACTCCTTGGTTCAACTCCACAATCTTGACGGAGGCTCCCAAGTGACAACTAACCAATCTAGGAGACACCACTCTCCAAAAGGTAATAGATGGTGTGTTGATGATGAACTACTTGCTCTTGTGCTTCAAATGATATTCTCCCCAACACTCAACTCTCTCTCACATATTTGGATTTGGTGGAAGATGATTTGAGTAGAAAGTAACTTGGGGAAGGCTAGAGATCAAGATTCTTGTGGTTGGAATGGAATATCTTGGTCTCAACAAATGAGTAGGTGGTTCTCTCTCAGAAAATGAATGGTAGAAGTGTAGGCACATTCTGATGGCTCTCTCCACGAATGAAGAGTGGGTGGAGGGGTATATATAGCCTCCACACAAAATCTAACTGTTACACACAGTTTACCAAACTCGGTGAGCAAGGTTGTCAGAATCACGATTTTGAATCGGATCGGAGCTCCGATGGCAGGATTGCAAATCGTAGGATCTTCACTATCAGGATCGTAGAAACGTAGATTCTATGAACTAAAATCGTACAATCATAGGGGTTAGTTTGGATCATAAAGTCGTAGAATCCTACAATAGAATCGCGATTCTGACAACCTTGTCAGTGAGACCGAATACTCAAACTTGGTCAGACAGATTTAGTTCAAAATGTGAACGTTAGGCTTTTCAGTGGGACCGACATGTCAACTCGGTGGGACCGATTTCATTAGGGTTAGGGCATAACGTAGTCTCGTTGAGACCGATCACATAAACTTGGTAAGACTGATTTCTGTAAGGCAAACAGAGAGTTGATCAGGCAAACTCGGTGGGACCGATCACTCATTTCGGTGAGACCGAAACTTTACAAAAAGGAAGCAGAGAGTTTGCATTACGAACTCGGTGGGACCGATCACTCATCTCGGTTAGACCGAAATGTTATGAAAGGAAATAGAGAGTTTGCAATCCCATCTCAGTGAGACCGAGATCCCTATCGGTGAGACCGAACTGATAGGGTTTCTGGCTATGGCTATGTCAAGTGAACTAGGTGGCGCCAGAAAGATCAAATCACTGGGGCCGAGTTTGACTTTTGGTTTGGGACATATGTGGATATGAGAAAGTGGTTGAGGGCTTTTGGAGCATACCACTAAGCATTTTGAGCAAGCAAGCCATTAAGCAACACCTCATCCCTTTTTAATAGTATTGGCTTTTCCTATGGACTCAATGTGATCTTGGATCACTAAAATGAAAATGTAGAGTCTTGAGCTTTTTGCCAATATGTGCCCTTAGCATTTTGAGGGGTCCACATTCCTAGTCCATGCCATGCCAATCATTGAACTTTCTAAAATGGTCATCTTGAAATAGCATTAGTTCAATGAGCTATATGTTGTTAGGAATTACCAAAACCACCCAGGGAAAGTTGCACTTTTAGGTAGGGAACGTCCCACCTATGGGGACGAAACAATATCCATTGCCTCTTATTGCTTTCAATTTTTTTCTCGTGTCAACATAGAACAACAGGAGTGCTATGTCAATTTTTTTGATTTTTCGGGGTTCGTTTGGACATTTTTATGCATTAACTGAGTTTTCAATGCATCTATGTGCATAATTCAAATTTGTACTACATGCACATGCTCTAGTGCATATAAATTGGTTGAAAAATCAAATATTTGTCCTTGGGTGCATGCTTAGGTCCCATGCGAGAAATGGGAATGAATGTCAAACACCCTGCCACCATCACTCGGCCGCAAACATTGAGATACCTGGTTTTTAAATTCTAGTAAATCCAAAACTCGTCTAAAATTCATGAAACTTGGCATGCTATCATGGAACGGCATCAACATGCCGTGGTAAATTTTTTGGCCCATTTGGGGCAAATTTGGGTATATGCTTCTCACAAACCAGAGCTTCTCACAACAAGCTTGGTGGTTTCGGTAGGGAACGTCCCACCTTTGGGGACGAAACGATATCCATTGCCTCTAATTGCTTTCAAAAAAATTCTCGTGTCAACATAGAACAACAGGAGTGTTGTGGCAATTTTGTGATTTTTCGGGGTTCGTTTGGACATTTTTATGCATTAACTGAGTTTTCAATGCATTTACGTGCATAATTCAAATTTGAACTACATGCACATGCTCCAGTGCATATAAATTGGTTGAAAAATCAAATCTTTGTGCTTGGGTGCATGCTTAGGTCCAATGCAAGAAATGGGAATGAATTTCAAATACCAGGGCACCGTTGATTGTCGGCAAAACATTGAGATACTTCGTTTTTAAATTCTAGTAAATCCAAAACTCGTCTGAAATTCATGAAACTTGGCATGGTATCATGGAATGGCAACCGACATGTTGTGGTATTTTTTGTGTCCATTTTGAGAGAAGGCGCACTCGAATAACAGCCAACAAAAGCATTTTGAAAAAATAGTTGCCACTTTAATATCTCAAATGTTTGTATAATTCAAACCGTGTGCGTTCTGTTAACAATTCACATGACGTCACGTGTCTTGGTTTTAATGGCTATAGGTTTTAATGCCTCTTGATCGCAAATGTTTTAGATAGAACATCTGTATGCAAAGTGAGAACAGGATTTGTGCATCCCTTGAATGCTAACGGTTCTTTTGGATGACCCGTGTGCAAACACTTACAAACAATTTGGTAAGATTTGCATATGTCATATTGGGTATGTTGCCATTTGTCAAACTTGAAAGATTGACATTTGTTGATCTAGTAACATTGCCATTTGTCAAACTTGTACCACTGCCAAAATATGAAGCTAAAAATCACTAGCAGTATCTAATTTTTGCAACTAAAATTTAGTAATTAAGGATAGATGGAGGCAAGGAGGCGTGTTCAGCTGGGCGTGTAGCGGGCGGCGCAGTACTATTCAATTTGACAGCGGGCGGCGTAGTTCCCGATATGGATTTAATGCAGACGAGGGAGAGGGTAGCGGTTCCCAAAATGTTGAACGGCCAATGATGCATCCTCCTTCAATTAGCTTCGTGTGAATGCATGAGGGGAGTAATGGGAGGAGGACCGGGAAAAGAGGCAGCACGATGTGAATGCAACGCAGATATTATTTTATAAGTGGCCGGAAAATGTTCTCGGAATGGGATGAAAGTTGGTGTGCGGTGTTGTTATGTTGTCAGTGGGCCTCCTACCAAGTTTCATCGCATTTGAAGTTCGTTTCATGCCCCAACGGATATCTATAGCGGCAGTATAGTCGGTCAAACATCGGACGTTTTCGGTCTCTGGAAACAGTTGCCGGGGTGCACTCCTTCCCTCTCATCTCAGCCCTCTAACCCCTCTTTTGCACAGTGCATCGACCCCTCGCCCGTGTACGAAACTTCCCCGAACCCGAACCGGACTATCGTTACCGTTGGGTCCGGATCATCCCCTAACATCTATAAAACATCTTTGTTTCCTTATTTGGACTCCCTACCTATTTTTTTGACTGCCCGATTACGATCGGACGGACCGAGTTAACCCCAACCCAATTCCCCTACCTATATAACCTGTCTAACCCTAACTTCTAGGGACTTGTCCCATCCTCCGCCGCCGCCAGCCCACTGTCTCCTCCTCCTTGGGATCCCCTCCCGATCCAAACCACCAATCGAAGCCGCCACCTTCCTCCTCGTTTTCCAGATCGGGCCAACCACAACCTACCAATTCCATCGATCCATCCCCTCCAACCAGGGACACCTGCAAGAGAGAGAGCCAGGGGTCGATCCCTGCTCATCCCGAGCGCCACCGCCGGAGGTGCTCCATTCGTCGCCCGAACCTGCCAAGACCAGCACCCAGGCTGTCCCTCTCATTCCTCTCGCGCATCTTTCCTTCCCTGTTGCTCTTTCTCATATCTCTCTTTGTCCCTGTACTTGCTGTAGCAGGAGCTCGACATGGTCGCTATTGTCCTCGTCGTTGCGTCGTACACCACCAAGACCGGCCGAATCCATGCCCTGCCTCCATTCCCGCGCCATTCCCGTCGTGTCCCTGCTGCGTCGCTGTTCCTTCGCCAAGTCCCTCGCCTTCGCCGCTAGCAGTAGCAGCAGCAGCCAGTGTAGCCCCAAGCGCCTGAGGTTTCTCTTGCCCTCCAGCCGCCGTGCCCGCATGCTTCTGGCGAGTCTCCGGTCAGCCAAGCTGCTCCCGTTCTTCCCTCCTTTCTTCTCCCTGTCTCTCCTCTCTGAACTCACTTGCTCTCTGTATTTCTTCGCAGGAGCCGAGATGCCGTCGTCCTATTCGACTCCCACCATCGGGGACCGCCTCCCCTCACCAGATCCGGTGGATCCCCGCCACCGTCCGCCTCCTGCAGGCCTCCCCATCGCCTGCCGGAGTTCCTGCTGCCGCCATCGTTGTTCGAGGCCAACACCTCTGCTTCGAACAAGGGGTCGACGCTAACGCCCGTGTTGACCGAGCGCCAGGCCCAGCACGCCCGCGCAAGACCCCCCGCCCTATGTTTCACGCTCATGGGCCTGCATCGCGCGTGCGGCCTCTTCGCCTTGGGCCGTTTCTGCTGCACCGCGTCAAGGCCCACCTCCAGACCCGGCCACGCCGTCCTGGGCCATGGCCCGCTACGTGAGCAGCCGCCCAAGATCCCCTGTGCACTATCAGGCCAGCAGTTTCGTCCCGCGTATGTTTTTTTTTTCACTCCAGCAATTTTACCTACTTCCAGAGAGTGCAGTTTTATAGATTAGCCCCTAAACTTCATGCATTTAATAACTCACAAATAGTGCATCGGATTAAAATGATGTAAACATTTAACTTGCTTAGAATTTCGTCTAGTTTCATAATATGCTGCTTTCATGCATGTTAAAAATGTTTGAAATGTTGTTTGTTTAAATTTGCTCAAATGACATGTTAAAATGGTTTATTTCATAACTAAATAACCGTAGCTCCAAATTTAATAAACTTTATATTATAACGGGGTAGAAAAATGTCTAGTTTAACATGGTGCACTTATCTTGCATGTTTAACAACTATAAAATATGGTTTAGGGCACAACAGTACCAACTCTAAAAATTACATATGAGGATTTTCCGGATTTGTTGTTTGTTGTTCCGGCCTCATTTAAACTTGCCTAGATAGGTAGTTTTCATATGCTTCACCCCTTGCCATGTTTAATAACATTTAATTTTGTTGGGTACATAACCGAGAGAGAACTAACTAAATGAATGTGGTGTTTCGTCAATATGCAACTCGTTGCATATTAAGCTCCACTTAATTTGTAGTATTGTTTGTTGCACTTTTCCATGCCATGCCTCTTTAAACCGGGCATACATCATGATTGATTATGCATCATGCCATGTTTATGTGATGGTTGTTTACCATGTTGTTTGCTTCTTTCCGGTGTTCTTCTTCTTGTTAGTTCTGGTAATGTTGCGTTTGTGAGGATCCGTTTGACTAAGTCTGTTTGTCTTCTTCATGGACTCATTCTTCTTCCTAGCGGGATTTCAGGCAAGATGACCATACCCTCAGTATCACTTCTATCTTTGCTTGCAAGTTGTTTGCTCTATCGCTATGTTGCGCTACCTACCACTTGTTTATCATGCCTCCCATATTGCCATGTCAAGCCTCTAACCCACATTCCTAGCAAACCGTTGTTTGGCTATGTTACCGCTTTTGCTCAGCCCCTCTTATAGCGTTGTTAGTTGCAGGTGAAGTTGAAGATTGTTCCATGTTGGAACATGGATATGTTGGGATATCATTTTACCTCTTTTTTAATTAATGTATCTATACACTTGGTAAAGGGTGGAAGGCTTAGCCTTATGCCGGGTGTTTTGTTCCACTCTTGCCGCCCTAGTTTCCGTCATACTGGTGTCATGTTCCTTGATTTTGCGTCCCTAACACGATGAGGGGTATGGGACCCTCTTGACAGTTCGCTTTGAATAAAACTCCTCCAGCAAGGCCCAACCTTGGTTTTACATTTGCCTAACAACCTATAACTTTCCCTTGGTGTCGCGACCCCGAGGGTCATCTTTATTTTAACC
>NC_041382.1:322547158-322554586 GCF_002162155.2 Triticum dicoccoides | reverse complement strand
AATGGGCAACTTGCGGGGCCACCTCGGGGAAACTTGAGGGCTGGTTTTACTCGTAGCTTGTCTCATCTGGTGTGCCCTGAGAACGAGATATGTGCAGCTCCTATCGGGATTTGTCGGCACAGTCGGGCGGACTTGCTAGTTTAGTTTTACCATTGTCGAAATGTCTTGTGCACCGGGATTCTGAGTCTGATCGGGTGTCCCGCGATGGAGGATTGTCTCCGCAGATCGTGAGCTTGTGATGGGCTAAGTTGGGACACCCCTGCAGGGTATAAACTTCCAAGAGTCGTTCCCGCGGTTATGTGGCAGATGGGAATTTGTTAATATCTGGTTGTAGAGAACTTGACACTTGACTTAATTAAAATGAATCAACCGCGTGTGTAGCCGTGATGGTCTCTTTTCGGTGGAGTCCGGGAAGTGAACACGTTCTTGGGTTATGTTTGAATGTAAGTAGTCTCAGGATCACTTCTTGATCACTTATAGCTTTTCGACCATTGCGTAGCTTCTCATCTTACTCTTATTTGTGTATCTTAGCCACCATATTTGCTTAGCACTTGCTGAAGCTCCTCCTCATTACCCTTATCCTGCCCATAAGCTAAAATAGTCTTGATCTTGTGGGTGTGAGATTGCTGAGTCCTCGTGACTCACGGATACTTCCAAATAGTTACAGGTGCCGATGATACCAGTGCAGGTGATGCTACCGAACTCAAGTGGGAGTTCGACGAGGACCTTGGTCGTTACTATGTTTAGTTTTCTTGATGATCAGTAGTGGAGCCCAGTTGGGATGATCAGGGATCTAGCATTTGGGGTTGTCTTCTTTTATTTTGGTTCCGTAGGCAGACTTTGATTGTACTCTGGATGATGTATCCTTAACTTGTTATTTGTGTGAAGTGGCGATTGTAAGCCAACTCTTTATCCCTTTCTTATTCAGTACATGGATTGTGTGAAGATTACGCCTCTTGCGACAAAATCACCATGTGGTTATGCCTCTAAGTCGTGCCTCGACACGTGGGAGATATAGCCGCATCGTGGGTGTTACAAGTTGGTAATCAGAGCCATCCCCGACTTAGGAGCCCCCTGCTTGATCGAATCGCTGACGTTGTTGAGTCTAGAACAAAATGTTTTGAGTCTTAGGATTATATATATCGGAGAGTAGGATTCTTTTTACTCCTCAGTCCCTTCGTGGCTCTGGTGAGGCTTCCTGACGTAGAAGTTTTGCCTTTTCTCTCCTCAAATTTCACGAATATTTTTTTAGGATCACACGTGTATCTTGGAATCATTCCGATATTCTTGTGACGAGAACATTGTTCTTGGCGCCTCCCGACATTTAGGGGTTGTGGCAGTGTCCCGGGGAGTTGAGCTCCGAGGTGTTGTCGTCACAATTTTATCGTTGCAGTTCTAGAATAACTGAGTTACCGACATCGAAAATCTCTTTTATGCAGTTGTTGGTGAGATAACCTCGATGTCACCCAGTAATGGGGTGGGAGTTCGGGAGTATTGCCATAACTCGCATAACGGATGCTTTTCGAAGGTTGAGGTACACGATTTCCGAAGGTTTCTTGGTTATGTGTTGACGGGTGGATACAGCTGGATGTAGGGATTGTTAGTTTGGGTGAGATATTATGCTTCCCTTGTATCCCCAACACCAGATTGCATAATCAGAAAGTTTCGGGAGTTTATAGGTGGGAATTCAAGTAGCTCCTAGAATATCTTTCCAACAGACACATGATACGATTTGGGGTCGATCATATGTGTGTTCCGGCTTATCCTGCAAGCCAAATCCTTTGTTTTGTTTTGAGTTGTGGTATTTGAGTTGCTTCGATGTCAAGTGTTAATTACATAGCTTTTCTAAACGGTGTTCTCATATTTCTATAAGAGTGCTAATCCTTTCATTCATCGAGGTTGTCATGTTAATTCTTCTCAGCCGGCGCGCTTCTCTTCAAGATGATCCTATCATTTTTTCCCATTTGCAAGTTAAACTCTTAGTTTTCTCAATGGTGTTTGTGTCATCTGTCCCAAGATGTATTTGTTTTTCCTGCCCTCCCACCCTTTTCTTCAAGGACTCAGATTTCTTATTCAAGAATCCTTTTTTATACTGATGGGAAGTCTCTCCATTCTTTTCTTTCAATGTTCTTATCCGGTGATTCTCAGGAAGATACTAACGGAGCTTCAATTTATCATTCTTTGTTATATTTTATTCTCCGGTGGATTCAATCCAAGCTTTGTCGATCACATTCCTTTCCTTGTTTCAAATGTTGTCTCATGCTGGTGCACCTCTTAATCGCTCACCTCTCTCTATTCATTTGTTCCGGAGTGCTGAAGATATCTTGAAGATTTGTGTTTCCACTCTGCATTCGTTCAAGTTCTTTCGAGGATGTTATCTCATTCAAGCCATTTCATTTAATCGGCAATCTCTTTTTTAAATCGTTCAACGGTGTTTCTTTTGAGTGGGCCCTAACCCACAGGTCTTTGCCCAGGATCTTACCTGACTCTTCTAATTCTTTTCGGAGTTGTTCTCAAATTCCTTTTTAAAGTTTGACGTAAGTATGAGTTATCATCAGTCAAATGTCTTTCTCCAAGATCTTTCAAATTATTTTCATCGTGGGTTCAGCCTTTCTAATTTTCATTCCGGAGTGCCTCAACAATTCATGGTGGTGTTTCTCATCGTCATTCTCGGATTTTGAAGACCGAAGAAGAGTTCCTCTTAAATCATTACCCGTTCTTCCAAAGATGCGTAGTTCAAGCTTGATGCCATCCTCTCATAATTGTTTTCTATTGTGAGAATTCTTTTCACCCACCCCGAGCAATTCAGGAGTCTTTTCAGTTTATTCTCCGGAGCCCATCATCTCAGAATTATTCATTCCAGTTTTCAGCTCTCTTTCTCCTAATTGTACCGGTGCTTCGCTCAAGTATTGTCTGGTCAGTTCATGATCCCTTCCTTTAACTTGTATCTAAATTCTTCTCAAGTATCTTCGTTCATTTTCCAATTCTTCCTGCTGATGCGTTCGTTTTCTTTGTTTGTTCTTTTAATCTTTATGGTGGTTCGTTCCAGAGTTCTCTTCCCTGGTTATCATATCGATTCATTCATTCTTTCCAATCCTACGAGTAGATCGTTGAAGACTTTTCTCAAGTTTACGCTATATCTCTCTTAATCCTTTCCACGAGAATAAGTAGTATGCCATATCCATTTCTTGTCATCAATTTAAATTGATGAAGGATACGCATAACATAATTCTTATTATCGTTTCATCCAAGTGATCTAGTTTCTTCTTTCCAGAGTTCTTCATCATGTCACATTTCTTGATTCGAGATGCTTCATCTTTTCTTCTCCGGAGTTCCAAGTTTTCCGCATTATCTCGTCACGAAGCTCCATCTAAATGATTGCAATGCTTCACCTTGTGTTCTCAATTTCTCTTTCATTTTATCATCCTTTTATTACCGGAGTTCTTCATGGGGCTACATGGTGGTTCGTCAAGGATTCCTTTCATTTTTAATTGTTCTTCAAGTTTTTCTCTCGAAGTTATGATCCGCCAAGCCATACTCTAAATTAAACATGGTGATCAACACATGTTTGTTTTGAGGAGTTCAAGCATTCTTCATCTTGCATTCCGAAGTGCAATTCTTTCCAATTTATTTTTTGAGGTGGTCTTATGTCATTTTGACAGTTTCCTTCATGGTTCATGATTAACAAGTTGTCAGGAATGAGATATTTAAACCCATCATTTTCTTCCTTGGAGTTATCTTGGTATAGATTTCACCTAAATCCTTCCATTGGGAAAGTTGCTCTTTGTGGTGATTATCTATGATCGAAGTTTTATCCTTATCACCTTGGTGGAAGAAGCTTTCTATCTTTTCTAGCTCACAATCAAATCTTGTTTCCGTTTGTGGCAGAAGTTCACCTCAAGTTTTGAGATGTTTTTATAAGCCCACAAGCAGCTTATTGTTTTCGTTGTTGATTTTTCAACAACTCCGTTCAAGCCTTCTTCGTAAGGATGTTTCGTTCAAATTCATTTGTGGGAGGAGTTATCATTTTTTTCTCCGTTCTGTTCGTTCCATTAATCTAGATTCTATTCACTCGTTCCGGAGTCATTGTCATTTAACTCCCTTCTATCCATCATCTCACTTTATCAAAGATCATGTTCTTTCCTTGCTTATTCCGTTTCAACTGGAGTGACTACATGTCCTTTCTTGACGCTGGAGCTCTTCATTCATGTCTTTCAACCCACAAGGTTTTCGCAATGTTCCTTGTTCCTCTTTTCTAACGGAGTGTTTTCAAGTTTGATCATCTCCATTGTATTCTTCTTTCAAGTGTTCAACCTCTCAAGGTTCTTTGGTTTCACTTGTTTGTCAAAGAAGCAACTTAGTTTTAGCTCTTCTCTTCCTCTCCCGTTTCCCTCCGGTGCCATCCTAGATCTCGGGACGAGATCCTCTCGTAGTGGTGGAGTGTTGTGACGCCCCGAGACCGATGCGCCAGGTGTTTTCCAGTTATTCCCTGTTGTCGCCTTGTCTTTTGCTTGCGTGTTTCATCTTGCCATGTCATCATCCGCATTGCATCTGCATGTTTTCGAAACTTGCATCCGTCCGGTTTCCCCCGGTTCTCTCTGTTGTCCGTTCTGAGCCCAGACACACTTGCACGCGCCCGCGGCACCTCCAAAATATTATTTTATAAGTGGCAGGAAAATGTTCTCAGAATGGGATGAAAGTTGGCGTGCAGTGTTGTTATGTTGTCAGTAGGCCGCCTGCCAAGTTTCGTCGGATTCAGAGTTTGTTTGATGCCCCAACGGATATCTATAGCGGCAGTATAGTCGGTCAAACCGTCGGACGTTTTCGGTCTCCGGAAACAGTTGTCGGGGTGCACTCATTCCTTCTCATCTCAACCCTCTAACCCCTCTTTTGCATAGTGCATTGACCCCTACCCAAATCCCCTACCTATATCCCCTACCTATATAAACTGCATAACCCTAACTTCTAGGGACTAGTCCCATCCTCCGTCGCCGCCAGCCCACTGTCTCCTCCTCATTGAGATCCCCTCCTGATCCAAACCACCAATCGAAGCCACCACCTTCCTCCTCGTTTTCCAGATCGGGCCAACCACAACCTACCAATTCCATCGATCCATCCCCTCCAACCAGGGACACCCGCAAGAGAGAGAGAGTCGGGGGTCGATCCCTGCTCATCCCGAGCGCCACCGCCGGAGCTGCTCCATCCGCCGCCCAAAACTGCCAAGACCAGCACCTAGGCCGTCCCTCTCCTTCCTCCCGCGCACCTTGCCTTCCCTGTTGCTCTTTCTCATATCTCTCTTTGTCCTTGTACTTGTTGTAGCAGGAGTTCGACATGGCCGCTGTTGTTCTCGTCATCGTGACGTACACCACCAAGACCGACCAAATCTGTGCCCTACCTCCATTCCTGCACCGTTCCCACTGTGTCCCTGCTGCGTCGCCGTTCCTTCGCCAAGTCCCTCGCCTTTGCCGCCAGCAGTACCAGTAGCAACCAGTGCAGCCCCAAGCGCCTGGGGTTTCTCTTGCCCTCCGGCCGCCATGCCCGCACGCTTCTGGCGAGTCTCTGGTCAGCCAAGCTGCGCCCGTTCTTCCCTCCTTTCTTTGACTTGTCTCTCCTCTCTGAACTCACTCGCTCTCTGTATTTCTTCACAGGAGCCGAGCCGCCGTCATCCTATTCGACTCCCACCATCGAGGACCGGCTCCCCTCATCAGATTCGGTAGATTCCCGCTGCCATCCACCTCCTGCAGGCCTCCCTGTCGCCTGCTGAAGTTCCAGCTGCCGCCATTGTCATTCGCGACCAGCGCCTCTGCTTCGAACAGGGGGCCGACGCCTCCAGCGCCCGCATTGACCGAGCGTCAGGCCCAGCACGCCCGCGCAAGACCCCCCACCCTATGTTTTGCACTCCTGGGCCTGCATCGTGTGCGCGGCCTCTTCTCCTTGGGCCGTTTGTGCTGCACTGCGTCAAGGCCCACCTCCAGACCCGGCCTCGTCGTCCTGGGCCATGGCCCGCTACGTGAGCAGTCGCCCAAGATCCCCTGTGCACTAGTAGGCCAACAGTTTTGGCCCGTGTATGTTTTTTTTTACTCCAACGATTTTTCCTATTTCGGGAGAGTGCAATTTTACAGATTAGCCCCTAAACTTTATGTATTTAATAACTCACAAATAGTTCATCAGATTAAAATGATGTAAACATGTAACTTGCTTAGAATTTCGTCTAGTTTCATAATATGCTGCTTTCATGCATGTTAAAAATGTTTGAAATGGTGTTTGTTTAAATTTGCTTATATGACATGTTAAAATAGTTTATTTCATAACTAAATAACCGTAGCTCCAATTTAATAAACTTTATATGTAAATGGGGTAGAAAATGCCTAGTTTAACATGGTGCACTTATCTTGCATGTTTAACAACTATAAAATATGGTTTAGGTCAGAACAGTACCAACTCTAAAATTTGCATATGAAGATTTTCTGGATTTCTTGTTTGTTGTTTCGGCCTAATTTAAACTTGCCTAGATAGGTAGTTTTCATATGCTTCACCCCTTGCCATGTTTAGTAACATTTAATTTTGTTGGGTACATAACCGGGAGAAAACTAAATAAAAGAATGTGGTGTTTCGTCAATATGCAACTCGTTGCATATTGAGCTCCACTTAATTTGTAGTATTGTTTGTTGCACTTTGCCATGCCATGCCTCTTTAAACCGGACATGCAACATGATTGATTGTGCATCATGCCATGTTTATGTGATGGTTGTTTACCATGTTGTTTGCTTCTTTCTGGTGTTGCTTCTTCTTGTTAGTTCCGGCAACGTTGCGTTTGTGAGGATCTGTTCGACTACGTTTGTTTGTCTTCTTCATGGACTCGTTCTTCTTCCTAGCGGTATTTCAGGCAAGATGACCATACCCTCGATATCACTTCTATATTTTCTTGCTAGTTGTTCGCTCTATCGCTATGTCGCGCTACCTACCACTTGTTTATCATGCCTCCCATATTGCCATGTCAAGCCTCTAACCCACATTCCTAGCAAACCGTTGCTTGGCTATTTTACCGCTTTTGCTCAGCCCCTCTTATAGCATTGTTAGATGCAGGTGAAGTTGAAGATTGTTCCATGTTGGAACATGGATATGTTGGGATATCATTTTACCTCTTATTTAATTAATGTATCTATACACTTGATAAAGGGTGGAAGGCTTGGTCGTATGCCTGGTGTTTTGTTCCACTCTTGCCGCCCTAGTTTCCGTCATACCGGTGTTATGTTCCTTGATTTTGCGTCCCTAACATGATGAGGGGTATGGGACCCTCTTGACAGTTCGCTTTGGATAAAACTCCTCCAGCAAGGCCCAACCTTGGTTTTACATTTGCCTAACAACCTATAACTTTCCCTTGGGGTCACGACCCCGAGGGTCATCTTTATTTTAACCCCCCCCCCC
>NC_041382.1:322531433-322546809 GCF_002162155.2 Triticum dicoccoides | reverse complement strand
GCTCCTCTGAGTGTTGGTTCGAAATGGGCAACCTGTGGGGCCACCTCGGGGAAACTTGAGGGCTGGTTTTACTCGTAGCTTGTCCCATCCGGTGTGCACTGAGAACGAGATATGTGCAGCTGCTATCAGGATTTGTCGGCACAATCGGCGGTCTTGCTGGTTTAGTTTTACCATTGTCGAAATGTCTTGTGCACCGGGATTCCGAGTCTGAATGGGTGTCCCGCGATGGAGGATTGTCTTGGCGGATCATGAGCTTGTGATGGGCTAAGTTGGGACACCCCTGCAGGGTATAAACTTTCGAGAGCCGTGCCCGTGGTTATGTGGCAGATGGGAATTTGTTAGTATCCGGTTGTAGAGAACTTGACACTTGACTTAATTAAAATGAATCAACCATGTGTGTAGCCGTGATGGTCTCTTTTCGGCGGAGTCCGGGAAGTGAACACGGTCTTGGGTTATGTTTGAACGTAAGTAGTCTCAGGATCACTTCTTGATCACTTATAGCTTTTCGACCGTTGCGTAGCTTCTCATCTTACTCTTATTTGCGTATGTTAGCCAACATATTTTCTTAGCGCTTGCTGCAGCTCCACCTCATTACCCTATCCTACGCATAAGCTTAAATAGTCTTGATCTCGGGGGTGTGAGATTGCCAGTACTAGGAAAAGGCTAATTAGTGACGCACCTATTTTTGCCATTAATGGCGCACTATAGGTGCGCCACTATTAACACGCCACTAGGAACAAATAGTAATGGCACTTCACAGTTCTATCCAACCCCAGCACCAACTCAGTTAACAGGCACTTGTTGATATATCTATCATATCAATCCTATTAAACCTTGTTGATGTCTAGGACTTTCTTCATGTTCATGAGTGTGATGAAATTTTGAAAAAATATTTTAAACTTCCTGGTCATACTAGGTATCATATTTAAAAAAAATCCAAAAAAATTTGAAACCAAATTTTGTTGTTACTTGTGGCGCACCTAGCAAATGGTGCGCCACTACTAAGTTTGATTTTTTTTCATTTTCCCCCCTCTAGATCTTAAAAGCCCTGTATCTTTCGTTCTATTAGGTTTTTGGGGATTCTGAAAATCTTGAACGGATGTAACTTTTCGAGTAGATGATTTTTCATATAAAAAACTTTTTAATCCGAGTTCGTATGCAAAAGTTATGCCCATTTTACTAAATTCCACAGAGATTTTGCAAATAAAGTCGAAATTCATATTTGTAAATTTTCCCAACAACTAGACCACATATCACATGGGGAACTTATTTTCTTTTATTTTTTTTACATTTCCATCATTTTCTTTTATTTTTTCTAAAACTGAAAAGGCGATCCACTAGGGGGGTGCAAAGAAAGTTAGTAATGGTGCACCACCTAACAATGCGCCATTAGTAACCCTGGTTACTAAGGGTTACTAATGGCGCACATGTTACGTGGTGCGCCATTACTAGTTTTTGCAAAAAAAATGTTAGTAGTGGCGCACCATGGTTGTGGTGCACCATTACTAGTTTGAACTAGTAATGGCACACTATACACTGGTGCGCCATTACTAGTTTTGAAAAAAAAGTAAAAAAGTAGTTAGTAGTGGCGCATAGAGTGTGTGGTGCGCCATTACTAGTTAAAACTAATAATGGCGCACTATGCCCTGGTGCACCATTACTAATTTTGAAAAAAATGTTAGTAGTGGCGCACCGTGGGTGTGGTGCGCCATTAGTGATATGGACATTAATGGTGTACCTACACATGGTGCGCCACTGCTATATAGCAGTGGCACACCACATATGTGGTGCACCATTAATGTCCATATTAGCTATAACCCTTTTCCTAGTAGTGTGATGAGTCCTCGTGACTCACGAATACTTCCAAATAGTTACAGGTGCCGATGATACCAGTGCAGGTGATGCTAGCGAACTCAAGTGGGAGTTCAACGAGGACCTTAGTCGTTACTATGTTTCGTTTTCTTGATGATCAGTAGTGGAGCCTAGTTGGGACGATCGTAGATCTAGTATTTGGGGTTGTCTTCTTTTATTTTGGTTCCGTAGTCGGACCTTGATTGTACTCTGGATGATGTATGTTTAACTTGTTATTTGTGTGAAGTGGTGATTGTAAGCCAACTCTTTATCCCTTTCTTATTCAGTACATGGGATTGTGTGAAGATTACCCCTATTGCGACAAAACAACCATGTGGTTATGCCTCTAAGTCGTGCCTCGACACGTGGGAGATATAGCCGCATCGTGGGTGTTATAAGTTGGTAATCAGAGCCATCCCCGACTTAGGAGCCCCATGCTTGATCGAATCGCTGACGTTGTTGAAGCTAGAACAAAATGTTTTGAGTCTTAGGATTATATATATCGGAGAGTAGGATTCTTTTTACTCTTCAGTCCCTTCGTCGCTCTGGTGAGGCTTCCTGACGTAGAAGTTTTGACTTTTCTCTCCTCAAATTTCATGAATATTTTTTTAGGATCACGCGGGTATCTTGGAATCGTTCTGATATTCTTGTGACGGGAACATTGTTCTTGGTGCCTCCCAACATTTAGGGGTTGTGGCAGTGTCCCGGGGAGTTGAGCTCCGAGGTGTTGTCGTCACAATTTTATCGTTGCAGTTCTGGAATACCTGAGTTCGCCGACATCGAAAATCTCTTTTATGCAGTTGTTGGTGAGATAACCTCGACGCCACCCAGTACTGGGGCGGGAGTTCGGGAGTATTGCCATAACTCGTATAACGGATGCTTTTCGAAGGTTGAGGTACACTGTTTCCGAAGGTTTCTTGGTTATGTGTTGACGGATGGATACAGCTGGATGTAGGGATTGTTAGTTTGGGTGAGATATTGTGCTTCCCTTGTATCCCCAACACCAGATTGCATAATCAGAAAGTTTCGGGAGTTTATAGGTGGGAATTCAAGTAGCTCCTAGAATATCTTTCCAACAGACACATGGTACAATTTGGGGTCTATCATATGTTTGTTCCGGCTTATCCTGAAAGCCAAATCCTTTGTTTTGCTTTGAGTTGTGGTATTCGACTTGCTTCGATGTCAAGTCTTAATTCCATACCTTTTCTAAACGGTGTTCTCATATTTCTATAGGAGTGCTAATCCTTTCGTTCATCGAGGTTGTCATGTTAATTCTTTTCAGCCGGCGCGCTTCTCTTCAAGATGATCCTATCCTTTTTCCCATTCGCATGTTAAACTGTTAGTTTTCTCAACGGTGTTTGTGTCATCCATCGCAAGTTGTCTTTGTTTTTCCCGCCCTCCCACCCTTTTCTTCAAGGACTCAGATTTCTTATTCAAGAATCCTTTTTTTATTGATGGGAAGTCTCTCCATTCTTTTCTTTCGATGTTCTTATCCGGTGATTCTCAGGAAGATACTAACGGAGCTTCAAGTTATCATTCTTCGTTCTCTTTTCTTCTCCGGTGGATTCAATCCAAGCTTTGTCGATCACATTCCTTTCCTTGTTTCTAATGTTTTCTCATGCTGGTGCACCTCTTAATCGCTCACCTCTCTCTATTCATTTGTTCCGCAGTGCTGAAGATATCTCGAAGATTTGTGTTTCCACTCTGCACGTACTCCTCCAGCCCGCGCGCCCGGGCTCCTCATTGCCTGCCACCCTAACCGGCCTCCATGGTCGGAACCTCTTTCAAGCACTGGTGGCCCTGCGACTGCCCACCGACGCCATGAAGAATGTCCACCTGGAGGTCGCGCTCGCCCTGAGGCGCCTCGTCCTGCAAGAATTCGTCGACCTACACATCCACGTGTACGAACGAATCATGTACATAGGTATCTACAAGGTCAGTGAGGACATTATGACGTTGGCCTTCTTCAACCGGCTGGAATCCTTGGATGCCTTTACCGAGAAGCACCTTGATCTCGCCACAAAAACCGCCGGTCCTTAGCCGCCAGTCGGAGGACGACAACGACAACGACGGCGTGGCACCCCGCCCACGCCGCTGCCGAAAATAGTTTTTTTGGGGTTTAATATTGTATCTCAAATTCTCGATCATATGAATATAAATTCACAGTGTGACTAAATGAAAGATATGGTTTGAATGAACTTGTGTTTTTCTCTCTTAATGTATGGACTTATCAAACGATTTTCTTTTGAAAATAACTTCAATGGTTTTTAAATATAAAACACTCATCGCAAACGTTTTAGTTAGAACACCCGTATGCAAACCGACAGCTTCCCCAAGAAGCCAAGGGAAAATGTGCTGAGCAGGATTTGTGCGGCTCTTGATCGCAAATGTTTTAGATAGAACACATGTATGCAAAGTGAGAGCTATGGTCTTCCCCCTTAAATCAAGGGAAAGTTTGCAGTGCAGGATTTGTGCATCCCTTCAACGCAAACGGTTGTTTTGGATGACCCATGTGCAACCACGTAGAAACAATTGGGTAAGATTAGCATCTGTCATATTGGGTATGTTGCCATTTGTCAAACTAGAAAGATTAACATTTGTTTATCTAGTAACATTGCCATTTGTCAACCTTGTAACACTGTGATTTGTCAAAATATGTAGCTAAAAATCACTAGCACTATCTAATTTTTGGAACTAAAATCACTAGTACTGTTCATATGGACACCACTAGCAGGCGTGAATTGATGGATGCATATGCAAATGTACCATTGATTACATACAACAAGTCATCAACCCACAACGACAACGAGGATACATGTTGGGTTATAGATCATTTCCAACAAAACATTCTAGTAAAGTAAAGTTTTTCTCACACAACAAATAAGAAAGCGATGAAATGAACTTCAGCTCAACTACTCGTCGGTGTTGGAAACGCTGGCTTTGAACCAGAAGTTATTCTTTGGGAAGGGTCAGTTACTGTCAATTTCAAGACCAACGCAGGACTGATCATCCAGGCTGAAGCAGCCTATTTCAACACCCATATTGTGATAGCCACAGTAGGGAAGCATAGCAATGTCCGAGGTATAGATACAATTGCTTCTCATAAATGGTAGTAATGTTGTGTCAACAGCAGCTAGATTGCCTTTCACCATCATTTGATAGTTTTGTCCAAGGAAGAGCGAGTCTTATCCAAGACTATCAATACTGAACCAGGGAGAAGGTGTTGGCGCTAGCCGAATACCCTGCAACAGATGTTGGAATAGGTACGAAGAGTGCGACCATGCGAGACATTACCTGCTTCCTTAGTAACATCAGCAGTGCCATGTATATAGACAAGAAGAGGTGATCCATCGGAATAAGTTTCTAGGTGCCACTGAGTATATGGGTCATTGAAAGGACATGCGGTGCCCCCATGTGTGGTTTTGGTAATTGATAATAATCTCTATGGACTAACGGTTTCCTTGAGTTATATTTGAAGCATTTGTCCATAGGATTGTGTTGAAGTCTATGTGTTGGTTTCAAGGAGTTTATGAGATGGCTAAAGTGCTTTTTAAGGAATTATCCAAAGATTGGTCATGTGTGAGTTGATATGGCCAAAGTGCTTTTCAAGGAATTATCCAAAGATTGGTCATGTGTGAGTTGAGCTTATTGCAAGCATGTCTTGAAGAATAAGATTGTGTGATCATTCATGTATACCTTCAAGACATCATCCAAATGAAGAGAGTTGGAAAGATTCAATGTTGATCAAGACTAAGTCAAGAGTGAATCAAGTTGATCAACTCACAAAGCGTAGAAGAAGTACCGAGAGGGATCAAGTGATCCCATGGTATGGTAAGCATTGTCCATTACGCTTTGTGTACTAACCCATGGTCTACGTGAGAGTTCTTTGTGAGGTTAGGTATGTTTCCATGGTCTTGCGTCAAGAGGAAGATCTCATACAACCCATGGAGGATGACATCAAGTGGTGATCGTCATCAAGTTTGCAGTGTGCAAGTTCAAGTGGAGCAACTCGAAGAGTGGCTCACCCATAATGGAGTATGGGGGATCAATCAAGCTTGAAGCTTGCCGTCCATTGTGGTGTCAATGGAATTGTGAAGATGTGCCAAAGAGTGGCTCACCCATAGTGGAGTATGGGGGAGCAATCAACTAGTCTTCATCGAGCCAACACAATCAAGAAAGGTGGTCCAACTTGAGGAAGTCAAGATCGTCATCATCTATCTCAAGTGGACTATGTGCAAGGCAAAGGTTTACCCTTGATATGTTTTCTATTTTACCGGTCTCATAGTGGTAGTTGGGAGACCGGGTTGTAGGATCGATAGCCGTACTATCAAGGGGGGCTCTCTAGGGAGTAGCTTGATCGTATCAGTAGTCGAGAGCTCAAACCATTGCATCCTTGCATCATCTTTCTTGGTTCTTGTTTGGTTCCTTTTGTGAGTCTTAGAGCCTATGGTCATCTTGATGACAAGCTTGAGTTCATCGAAAACGGAGTTCGCATGCATCTTCTATGATGTTTACGGTGTTGGAAGTTTTACCGGTCTTATCCGAGGAAGGGTTTTCTCTATTTTATTATGGTCCTTTTCTCATTTGCTTCTTATTGATATTTCTCTCAAGATTGTGTTAGCCCTTGTCATTAGCTTTCCAACAAACTTGGTTTCGTTGAATTCAGAGCTCGTATGCGAAAGTTGTGGTTGTTTTGATATTGCCTGTTTTTCACAGAGAGGTTGTACTGCCCCATGGAGAGGTTGTACCGCTTGACTGGTACAACGGGTGTTTGGAGCGGTTGTACCGCTCCAGAATTGGTCCGGAGGTTGTACCGGTCATGTACCGCTCTACCACCGGACGGGTCTCTGTTGTGGTGTGGTTGTTGGGCGGTTGTGGGCCGATTGCACCGCTTATTGCCTGTTACCGGTTGTATCGGTGATCATAGAGGTTGTACCGCTCCTATGTTATTCTGTACATAACGGGCAGATTCGTGGGGACCTATTTAAGGGGGTCTTCTTCCCCAATGGTTCCCTATCTCTTGAGCTTGTTTTTGCCCCCATTGTTGACCTTCTTTGAGCTTGCTAACTCTCAATCCCTCCATGGATTCTTGCTAGTTTTTGAGGGAAAAGAGAGAGGAGATCTAGATCCACATTTCCACCAATCACTTTCTCCTCTATGTGAGGGGAACCCCTTGGATCTAGATCTTGGAGTTCTTGGTGTTCTCCTTCTTGTTCTTCCTCTCATTTTCCTCCCTAGCATTAGTTGCTCTGGTGGGATTCGAGAGAGAAGAACTTGGGCACTCCGTGTGCCCTTGCCATTGCTTTGGTGCATCAGTTTGAGTTCTCCACGGTGATACGTGGAAGTGAAGTTTGAGAAGCTTATACTCTTGGGTGTTTGGGCACCCTAGAGCTTGTTCCTCTTGGGTGCCTTGGCGCCCTAGACGGTTGATGTTGTTTGGAGCTCAATCATTATGGTGTAAAGCTCCAGGCAAGCGTCGGGGTCTCCAATTAGGTTGTGGAGATCGCCCCGAGCAATTTGACGGGTTCCGGTGACCGCCCCCAAGGGTTGCCATTTGTACGGGTTCGGTGACCGCCCTCAAGGGTCCCTTAGTGGAATCACTGCATCTTGCATTGTGCGAGGGCGTGAGGAGATTACGGTGGCCCTAGTGGCTTCTTGGGGAGCATTGTGCCTCTACACCGCTCCAAACGGAGATTAGCATTTGCAAGGGTGTGAACTTCGGGATACATCATCGTCTCTGCGTGCCTTGGTTATCTCTTACCCGAGCCCCTTTACTCATGCACTTTACTTTGTGATAGCCATATTGTTTCTTGTCATATATCTTGCTATCACATAGTTGCTTATCTTGCTTAGCATAAGTTGTTAGTGCACATAGGTGAGCCTAGTTGTTTTGGGTTTTGTGCTTGACAAATTAACCGCTAGGTTTATTCCGCATTTGTTCAAGCCTAAATCGTAATTATTTTAAAACGCCTATTCACCCCCCCTCTAGGCGACATCCACGATCTTTCAATTGGTATCAGAGCCTCGTCTCTCCTTGTAAGGCTTAACCGCCTAGAGAGTAAAGATGTCGACAAGGGGATTAGGATTCTCTGACACTCTTAGTTTCGATGGCACAAATTTTGATGTTTGGGTAATTGGCATGCTTAATCTCTTCAGGGTCATGGACCCAAATTTAGAGCGAATTGTAGATATGGGTTTTTATCCTCCAAAGGATCCCCAAATATTATCTTTAGAGGATGAGAAAAACTCTTATCTCAATGCTCAAGCTTCTAATGTGCTTTTCGATGCTTTGAGCAATGTAGTTATATTTCAACTCATGTTGTTCCGGGATGCTCATGAGTTGTGGACAAAGCTTCAAGATAAATATGGTGTGTCCAAGATTTGCGGGGATGATTGTTCTCCCTCCACCTCTGTCCGTGTTGCCTTCTCAACTTCTTCTACTTCACCTACATGTGGGTTGCCACAAGGTAATGACATGGTGAGTAGTGGTGTACATTGCAATGATGATAGTGGCCTTATTGTTAATAATCCTTCATCACTTTCTTATTGCAATGCTTCATCTTTGGACTTTAGCACTCCGAGCACTCCAAATGTTTCACATGCTTGTGTTGATAGTTCTTGCATATCATGTAGAAATTGCTTGACTAAATCTTATGATGATATGATTACTATGTCTTGTTGCCATGATAAAAATGCATATATTTCCTCGAATTGTTATGCTAACAATGTAGAGGAAACCCAACACTCCATGGAACAAGATGTGGTCTTGAATGGTGCTTCAAGGGATCCTACATCACCATCTATTGCATTTTGCCTTATGGCCAAGGCTTCAAAGGTATCTCCCACTTTGAATCCAAATATATCTTGTGATGATATTGATGATGGCAAGAGTGATGATGATGTTGATTATGATGAAGAGAATGATGATGTTGCCTCCTTAAAAATTAAGGGGGAAATGATTTTAAAGCTCTTCTTAAGAATAAAATTGCTCGTTCCAACTTCATGGAAATCATGTCTATTGCAATTGAGGGCAAGAAATATATTGATGAGTTGGAATCTCGTCTTGAGGAGCATGAGGTCACCATTGATAAAATGGAAGGTCATGAGCGTGATTACGCTAATGAGATTGCAGACCTCTCTCAAGCTCTTGAACTTGAACAAACCACCAAGGAATCTCTTGAGGAGACTTTTGCTCTAGAATTATCTAGAGTGAAGGAATATCATGATAGAGCTCTTGAGGTGGCCAATGTTTTTGAAACTAAAAATGCTAAGCTTGAAGTTGCTCATGCTAGACTCCTTGAGGATTTTGAGCACCTCGAAAATGGCTCAAGGGTCATCAAGGGTGAGCTCATCAAACTCATCGAGTCTCATGATCAACTTCAAGCTTCTTATTTAAAAGATCTTGCCATGTTGTCCTCTCCTATTGTTGTTAATGATGATGCATGTGCTACTAACTCTATTACTTGTGAAGCATCCATTTTGAAGGAGAACATTGAGCTACGGGCTCAACTTGAGTTGCTGTCTAGCAATTATGGGAAATTGGAAGAAAGCCATGAAAAGCTCTCAAGCTCTCATGATGATCTTCTAGTATCCCATAATGTGCTAAAGATAGCTCATGAGGCCATGCTTGCTAAGGTAACATCTAGTGAGCCTCATGTGGATACTAGCACTACTTATAGTCAAAATGCTATATTGCCATGTGCTAGTCCTTGTAATTCATCTACTCACAATATTGGTACATCTTGTGATGAATTTCATTCCTTGCCTTGTTGCTCTAACGATGAAGCTTATACTTCCTCTAGTACTTGTGTTGAGACTAACCATTTAGAGGAAATCAAAGAGCTCAAGGCCCAAGTCACTTCTTTGAAGAAAGACTTGGAAAAGAGTCATGAAGGGAAATCCACACTCAACAATATCTTGAGTGTGCAAAAATACCCCAATGACAAAGGTGGACTTGGATTAAACTCCAACAAGAAGAAGAAGTCCAAGGTGAACAAAAAGAAGGGCCAAGAACAAGTCAAGAATTCGGCCAAGATTGTTTGCTTCAAGTGCAAAGTAGAAGGGCATCATGTTAGATCTTGCCCATTGAAGAAGAAGCCCATTAGTGACAAGCAACAAGGGAAGCGGCCAGAAGTACACTCTCATTCTCAACCTCAAGTTGAAGAAAGGCCTCTTCCCAAGAAAACTCAAGCAAATGCTTCTCAAGTTGATAAATCAAGTGAGAAGAAAGTAAAGAGTAGACGTTGCTACCTATGTCGTGAAAAAGGTCACGTTGCTTCTTCATGCACAAATGGTACCTTATCCAACCCTATTCTAATTGATGATATCTATTATCTTGGGAAGGATAAGGTTGGCAATGTGTTTGCCAAATTTGTTGGTGCTCAAAGTGGTGTCAAGAAAAGAACCATTTGGGTAGCCAAGCCTATTGTGACTAACCTCTTAGGACCCAACTTGGTTGGGGACCAACTAGCTCATACTTGATCAATAGGTGTTGTTGGAGGTCATTGGAGACTTGGCTACATTATGAAGAATTAAGGGGACTTCATCATTCTTATTGTCTCAAGCCAAGTCAATTGAATCGTCAAGTTTATATCTTATATCCAATATGCCTCCTTGCGGTAACTTTTACTTAAATTGCTTACATTGAAAGTTACTTGCCCCCTTTCATGTTTTGGTTTTTTTCCTTGCATGTGTTTTTATATGTTGTGCTTCCAACTTAATTATCTTGAGCAATCAAGTATGTGTGTGTTGGTGTGCACATCATGTACGTGTGTGTCTTGCGTTGAGCCTTTTGCATCTTGTTTATTTCTTAGTTGGCTCTTGTGAGAGATTAATGGAATATCCCATTACGGGGGAGTGATGTGCTTTGTGCACCTCACAATCCTATAAATGTTTTTACATGAGTAATATCATCTAGTATTGATATTACAAGATTATCTAGTCGCTATGTGGTATGTCTTCTCATGAGAAATTAAAATTCTAAGTAGTCCATTAATTATCTCTTGTTGGATACTCTTATTGCCTCTTGTTAAGTTTTTATTGGTATCACATTATGGGGGAATAATATGCTATGTGCATATTACAAGCCTAGAAAATGTGTACATTTGAGATATTGTCACCTAGAATTGATATTGTAAATTATCTTGTTCCTAGGTGGCATGTTGGCTCTACAAGTTGCAATTTGGTTGTGTTTGGTGTAAAGATGATGTTGGATATCCTTGCTATCTACCACCGGGAATTATTTCCATTTACTTCTTGTCTTTTGACAATTGGTACTCACTTGCGTGGTAGAATTTATTGATCATCTTTACATTGGCTTGTGACTTTATTTGCCTTTTATCTTGCCAAGGAATGTGTCAACTCCCTTTGTCTTCCATACCACTTGTGGATCTTGTTTATTTCTTGATCTTGTCTAGTGTTTTCTAGATATAGTGAAAGTGGTGATCCCACCTTGTGCATTTTGTATTCAAATGCAAATTCTCTATAATGCACTAGTCTTGGGGGAGCTATCCTATTTTCTATAAAACAGTTATCTTGTGATCCTTATCAAGTGTGTGTCGGTGGAAGGCAAGTCGTTTCTTTTGGGTACTTTGTGCCATCATGAAACTTTGTAGAGAGCTTGGTTTGTTTGGAACCATCCTCTCGTTTGGGGGTTTGATATCCTTTATTTAGTGGGTATCAATGGATATCTCATTCCTTGATGTATCTTCTATTGATATCCTCCAAGTGATGATTTATTTATTTGGTATCTTTTCTTCACTTGGTATTTCTTTGTCATTTGGTATCGGTTCTTGAAAGTCTTGAGCATGCATATTAACTTCATGTAGTTTCTTGGGAATGATTTCCTTCTTTGACCCAATATATAAGGGAAACTCCACAAAGTCTCTAATTGGATGAGATGTGCATGAAATTCATTTCCTTATCTATATGCTCATTTTTATGTGGAGTTTGTCCTATGTATTGTTGGTTCTCTAACTCTTTGGTCCCAATGAGTTTGGATACCATTTTGTTTGTGTTGTTGTTCTAGGAACAATTGGAGATACATTGGATGCTCGGCTCACTCACAAGGAAGGTGTTGTCATCATGTGATTATTGGAGTCGACCTAGGATGATCAATGAACTACTATCTACCTTCAATTCGTATCTACTACATCCTTCCAATGTTAACTCGGTAACAAGTATCTTCATATTATTCATGCACACATTTATTGCATCAACCTTGTGTAGGTTGTATCATGGCATGTTATTCATTCATTCTTGTGATACTTGTTCCCTTTCTCAAAGCATCCCAACAATGATCTCTTGTTGCTAGTTGTGATGTCTTTGATGGGTGTGTGGTAGGAATTCATTTATATACAATAAGACCATATCTAGCCATGTGCTATGCTTCCAAGCAAATATCTTATTGGTATATGTATGACATCCCTTTGGATGTCTTGTTCCTCGTGTTGTAACTATTTTGGGTGTACACCCTTCTTTGTAGATATATATCATCATGATTTCGTCTACCTAGAATCTTATACACTTGAGATAAGTTGCATATCTAGTTGATATCCTTTCTTTCACGTCCACCTTGTCTTTCTTATGTTATTTCTTTGGTGGCTCCATGAAAGCTTTTGCCTTGAGTGCGTGTCTTCTACCGTTCCATCTTGATGCGCTCTTGTGTGGTGAAGATTATTTTCCTCATGCTTATCTTTACGAGGCTTTTGCCATCTTAATTGGTATCCCTCGTCTTGATGAGGCTTTCATCTTCTATCTTCACGACGGGTTGTCACAAGCATAGGTTCTTTATATGCTTATTAGTAAGCTTGTGAACCCATTTGCTAGTTGTGTGTGGGAATGATAGGCCTTGCACCATGTGCCTCATTCTTTCAAGACTTTATTGATGCTTAATGCTCATCTGTACTTTAGTCTTCTCAAGTGTTTTGCCTTGACTCACACACATCATTTTGGTTGAGCCCTTTCTTAAGTTGCCTCTTTTACTTGTTGCTCAACCATGTGTTTGTTGCAAGTCTTTTGTTTCCTATATGCTCACTTACACTTGTTGTAAGTTTCTATTGATTTTGGGGGAGCTATGATCCTATTTTGTGCACTTTGTATCCAAATACAAAAATTATTGATGTGCACAAATCATGGGGAGCTTCTCTAGTTTCTTTAGCACAATCCTCTGCTCATATCATAATATCTTTATTCTTGTGGCACGTAGGATGTTTGGTCTAGTTGGTTCAGTTGATATCCGTTGATTACTTGCTTCAATTGGTATCTTCTGATTGCTTGCGTCTCTCTTTGTTATGTCTTTGTCGCATATCTTCCTTTAGCAATCTTGGTGCCTCAATATAGTTGGTCTTCCTCCAAGTATTACCTTTTGATATGTGTATGGCATTCCACTCTCTTGTTGAGAAATACACAACTTATGGAGGAACACAACTTATATTGGCCTTCTAAGCTTTTCGCCCATTTTGGCAATCGATACCAATGGGGGAGAAGTTTCAGAGAGTTTTGTGGATAAGTTTAGAGAGTTTTTTCCTCTTGCTTTGGTTTTGTACCTAAGCATTTGCATCTCATACACATGCATTATTGGTTGTTGCATTGCATGGTGATAAATAATTCCTTATATAAACTCTCTTGAAAGTGATTGTCATCAATTACCAAAATGGGGGAGATTGAAAGGACATGCGGTGCCCCCATGTGTGGTTTTGGTAACTGATGATAATCTCTATGGACTAACGGTTGCCTTGAGTTATATTTGAAGCATTTGTCCATAGGATTGTCTTGAAGTCCATGTGTTCGTTTCAAGGAGTTTGTGAGATGGCTAAAGTGCTTTTTAAGGAATTATCCAAAGATTGGTCATGTGTGAGTTGAGATGGCCAAAGTGCTTTTCAAGGAATTATCCAAAGATTGGTCATGTGTGAGTTGAGCTTATTGCAAGCATGTCTTGAAGAATAAGATTGTGTGATCATTCATGTTTACCTTCAATGTTGGAAATATGCCCTAGAGGCAATAATAAAAGTATTATTATTATATTTCCTTGTTCATGATAATTGTCTTTTATTCATGCTATAACTGTATTATCCGGAAATCGTAATACACGTGTGAATACATAGACCACAATATGTCCCTAGTGAGCCTCTAGTTGACTAGCTCGTTGTGATCAACAGATAGTCATGGTTTCCTGGCTATGGACATTGGATGTCGTTGATAACGGGATCACATCATTAGGAGAATGATGTGATGGACAAGACCCAATCCTAAGACTAGCACAAAAGATCGTGTAGTTCATTTGCTAGAGCTTTGCCAATCTCAAGTATCTCTTCCTTTGACCATGAGATCGTGTAACTCCTGGATACCGTAGGAGTGCTTTGGGTGTATCAAACGTCACAACGTAACTGGGTGACTATAAAGGTGCACTACAGGTATCTTCGAAAGTATCTATTGTTTTATGCGGATCGAGACTGGGATTTGTCACTCCGTGTAAACGGAGAGGTATCTCTGGGCCCACTCGGTAGGACATCATCATATGCGCAATGCGACCAAGGAGTTGATCACGGGATGATGTGTTACGGAACGAGTAAAGTGACTTGCCGGTAACGAGATTGAACAAGGTATTGGATACCGACGATCGAGTCTCGGGCAAGTAACATACCGATAGACAAAGGGAATTGAATACGGGATTGATTGAGTCCTTGACATCGTGGTTCATCCGATGAGATCATCGTGGAACATGTGGGAGCCATCATGGGTATCCAGATCCCGCTGTTGGTTATTGACCGGAGAACGTCTCGGTCATGTCTGCATGTCTCCCGAACCCGTAGGGTCTACACACTTAAGGTTCGATGACGCTAGGGTTATAAAGGAAGCTTGTATGTGGTTACCGAATGTTGTTCGGAGTCCCGGATGAGATCCCGGACGTCACGAGGAGTTCCGGAATGGTCCAGAGGTAAAGATTTATATATAGGAAGTCCTGTTTCGGCCATCGGGACAAGTTTCGGGGTCATCGGTATTGTACCGGGACCACCGGAAGGGTCCCGGGGGCCCACCGGGTGGGGCCACCTGCCCCGGGGGGCCACATGGGCTGTAGGGGGTGCGCCTTGGCCTACTGGGCCAAGGGCACCAGCCCCAAGAGGCCCATGCGCCTGGAGAAACCCTAAAGGAAGAGTCCCAGCAGGGGAAGGCACCTCCTAGGTGCCTTGGGGGGGGGAGGACTCCTCCCCTGGCCGCCGCCCCCTTGGAGATTGGATCTCCTAGGGGCTGGCGCACCCCCCCCCCTTGGGATCCCTATATATAGTGGGGTAGGAGGGCCTCCCAAATAGACCTTATGCCTTTGGTGCAGCCCCTCCCTCTCTCCCAAGTTCTTCTCCTCTCCCGTGGTGCTTGGCGAAGCCCTGCAGGATTGCCACGCTCCTCCATCACCACCACGCCGTTGTGCTGCTGCTGGATGGAGTCTTCCTCAACCTTTCCCTCTCTCCTTGCTGGATCAAGGCGTGGGAGACGTCACCGGGCTGTACGTGTGTTGAACGCGGAGGTG
>NC_041382.1:322526496-322530764 GCF_002162155.2 Triticum dicoccoides | reverse complement strand
TGCATAAGGTGGCTAGCGGGTGCCAGTCTCTCCCACTTTAGTCGGAACGGATTCGATGAAAAGGGTCCTTATGAAGGGTAAATAGCAATTGGCATATCACGTTGTGGTCTTGCGTAGGTAAGAAACGTTCTTGCTAGAAACCCATAGCAGCCACGTAAAACATGCAAACAACAATTAGAGGACGTCTAACTTGTTTTTGCAGGGTATGCTATGTGATGTGATATGGCCAAGAAGAATGTGATGAATGATATGTGATGTATGAGATTGATCATGTTCTTGTAATAGGATTCACGACTTGCATGTCGATGAGTATGACAACCGGCAGGAGCCATAGGAGTTGTCTTTATTTTTTGTATGACCTGCGTGTCATTGAAGAACGCCATGTAACTTACTTTACTTTATTGCTAAACGCGTTAGCCATAGAAGTAGAAGTAGTCGTTGGCGTAACAACTTCATGAAGACACGATGATGGAGATCATGATGATGGAGATCATGGTGTCATGCCGGTGACGATGATGATCATGGAGCCCCGAAGATGAAGATCAAAAGGAGCAAAATGATATTGGCCATATCATGTCACTATTTGATTGCATGTGATGTTTATCATGTTTATGCATCTTGTTTACTTAGGACGACGGTAGTAAATAAGATGATCCCTTACAAAATTTCAAGAAGTGTTCTCCCCTAACTGTGCACCGTTGCTACAGTTCGTCGCTTCTAAGCACCACGTGATGATCGAGTGTGATGGATTCTTACGTTCACATACAACGGGTGTAAGACAGTTTTACACAGTGAAAACACTTAGGGTTAACTTGACGAGCCTAGCATGTGCAGACATGGCCTCGGAACACGGAGACCGAAAGGTCGAGCATGAGTCGTATAGTAGATACGATCAACATGAAGATGTTCACCGATGATGACTAGTCCGTCTCACGTGATGATCGGACACGGCCTAGTTGACTCGGATCATGTGATCACTTAGATGATCAGAGGGATATCTATCTAAGTGGGAGTTCATAAGATGAACTTAATTATCTTGAACATAGTCAAAAGACCTTTTGCAAATTATGTCGTAGCTCGCGCTTTAGCTCTACTGTTTTAGATATGTTCCTAGAGAAAATATAGTTGAAAGTTGATAGTAGCAATTATGCGGACAGTAGAAAGCTTATGTCCTTAATGCACTGCTCAGTGTGCTGAACCCCAAACGTCGTTTGTGGATGTTTCGAACATCGAACATACACGTTTTGATAACTACGTGATAGTTCAGTTAAATGGTTTAAGTAGAGGCACCAAAGACGTTTTCGAAACGTCGCGGAACATATGAGATGTTTCGAGGGCTGAAATTGGGATTTCAGGCTCGTGCCCACGTCAAGAGGTACAAGACCTCCGACAATTTTCTTAGCCTACAAACTAAGGGAGAAAAGCTCAATCGTTGAGCTTGTGCTCAGATTGTCTGAGTGCAACAATCACTTGAATCGAGTGGGAGTTAATATTCCAGATGAGATAGTGATGTTTCTCCAAAGTCATTGCCACCAAGCTGCAAGAGCTTCGTGATGAACTATAACATATCAGGGATAGATATGATGATCCTTGAGGTATTCGCGATGTTTGACACCGCGAAAGTAGAAATCAAGAAGGAGCATCAATTGTTGATGGTTGGTGAAACCACTAGTTTCAAGAAGGGCAAGGGAACAAAGGGATACTTCATGAAACGGCAATTCAGCTGCTGCTCTAGTGAAGAAACCCAAGGTTGAACCCAAACCCGAGACTAAGTGCTTCTGTAAAAGGGGGAACAGTCACTAGAGCGGAATTACCCTAGATACTTGGTAGATGAGAAGGCTGGCAAGGTCGATAGAAGTATATTGGATATACATTATGTTAATGTGTACTTTGCTGGTACTCCTAGTAGCACCAGGGTATTAGATACCGGTTTGGTTGCTAAGTGTTAGTAACTCGAAATAAAAGCTACGAAATAAAACGGAGACTAGCTAAAGGTGAGCTGACGATACGTGTTGGAAGTGTTTCCAAGTTTGATGTGATCTAACATCGCACGCTCCCTCTACCATCAAGATTAGTATTAAACCTGAATAAGTACTCTTGCACCTAAAGGAATGGTTTATTGAATTTTGATCGTAGGGATACACATTTTCATGCCAAAAGATATAAGATAGTAATGATAGTACCACTTACTTGTGGCACTGCCATGTAAGTCATAATGGTATAAAACGCATGAAGAAGCTCCATGTTGAGGGATCTTTGGACTCACTCGTTTTTGAAAAGTTTGAGACATGCGAACCATGTCTATTGGTGTATATGCATGAAGAAACTCCATGCAAATGGATCGTTCGGACTCACTTGATTTTGAATCACTTGAGATATGCAAATCATACCACATAGGCAAGATGACTGAAAAGCCTCGTTTTCAGTAAGATTGAACAAGATAGCAACTCGTTGGAAGTAACACATTTTGATGTGTGCAGTCCAATGAGTGCTGAGGCATGCAGTGAATATCGTTATGTTCTTACTTCACGGATGATTTGAGTAGATGTTGAGAATATTTACTTGATGAAACACAAGTCTGAATTATTGAATGGTTCAAGTAATTTCAGAGTGAAGTTTAAGATCTTCGTGACAAGATGATAGAATGTCTATGATATGATCATAGAGATGAATATCTGAGTTACGAGTTTTGGCACACAATTAAGACATTGTGGAAAATGTTTCACAGTTAATACCGCCTGGAACACCATAGTGTGATGGTGTGTCCGAACATCATAGTTGCACCCTATTGGATATGGTGCGTACCATGATGTCTCTTATCGAATTACCACTATCGTTCATGGGTTAGGCATTAGAGACAACCACATTCACTTTAAATAGGCACCACGTAATTCCGATGAGATGACACCGTATGAATTATGGTTTAGAGAAACCTAAGTTGTCGTTTCTTAAAAGTTTGGGGCTGCGACGCTTATATGAAAAAGTTTCAGGTTGATAAGCTCGAACCCAAAGCGGATAAAATGCATCTTCATAGGAAACCCAAAACAGTTGGGTATACCTCCTAATTCAGATCCGAAAGCAATATGGATTGTTTCTAGAATCGGGTCCTTTCTCGAGGAAAAGTTTCTCTCGAAAGAATTGAGTGGGAGGATGGTGGACACTTGATGAGGTTATTGAACCGTCTCTTCAACTAGTGTGTGGCAGGGCACAGGAAGTTGTTCCTGTGGCACCTACACCAATTGAAGTGGAAGCTTATGATATTGATCATGAAACTTCGGATCAAGTCACTACCAAACCTCGTAGGACGACAAGGACACGTACTACTTCGGAGTGGTAAGGTGATCCTGTCTTGAAGGTCATGTTGCTAGACAACAATGAACCTACGAGCTATGGAGAAGCGATGGTGGGCCCGGATTCCGATAAATGGCTCGAGGCCATAAAATCTGAGAATGGATCCATGGACTTTGGTGGACTTGCCCGATGATCGGCAAGCCATTGAGATAAATGGATCTTTAATAAGAAGACGGACGTGGATGGTAATGTCACCATCTATGAAGCTCGACTTGTGGCGAAGAGTTTTTTCACAAGTTCAAGGAGTTGACTACGATGAGATTTTCTCATCCGTAGCGATGCTTAAAGTCCGTCGGATTCATGTTAGCATTAGCTGCATTTATGAAATCTGGCAGATGGATGACAAAACGAGTTTCCTTACCAGTCTTCGTATGGAAAGGTTGTATGTAATACAATCAGAAAGGTTTTGTCGATCCTAAGGATGCTAAAAGGTATGCTAGCTCCAGCAATCCTTCTAAGGACTAGAGTAAGCATCTCGGAGTTGGAATGTGCGCTTTGATGAGATGATCAAAGATTTTGGTGTATACAAAGTTTATGAGAAACTTGTATTTCCAAAGAAGTGAGTGGGAGCACTATAGAATTTCTGATGAGTATATGTTGTTGATCAGAAATGACATAGAATTTCTGGAAAGCATATAGGGTTATTTTGAAAGTGTTTTTCAATGGAAAGCCTGGATTAAGCTACTTGAGCATTGAGCATCAAGATCTATAAGGATAGATCAAAACGCTTAATGGTACTTTCAAATGAGCACATACCTTGACATGATCTTGAAGGTGTTCAAGATGGACCAGTCAAAGAAGGAGTTCTTGCCTGAGTTGTAAGGTACGAAGTTAAGACTTAAAGCTCGACCACGGCAGAATAGAGAGAAAGGACGAAGGTCGTCCCCTATGCTTTAGACGTAGGCTCTACAGTATGC
>NC_041382.1:322451802-322525527 GCF_002162155.2 Triticum dicoccoides | reverse complement strand
ACCTTATGCCTTTGGTGCAGCCCCTCCCTCTCTCCCAAGTTCTTCTCCTCTCCCGTGGTGCTTGGCGAAGCCCTGCAGGATTGCCACGCTCCTCCATCACCACCACGCCGTTGTGCTGCTGCTGGATGGAGTCTTCCTCAACCTTTCCCTCTCTCCTTGCTGGATCAAGGCGTGGGAGACGTCACCGGGCTGTACGTGTGTTGAACGCGGAGGTGCCGTCCGTTCGGCACTTGATCATCGGTGATTTGAATCACGACGAGTACGACTCCATCAACCCCGTTCACTTGAACGCTTCCGCTTAGCGATCTACAAGGGTATGTAGATGCACTCTCCTTCTACTCGTTGCTGGTCTCTCCATAGATAGATCTTGGTGATACGTAGGAAAAATTTTGAATTTCTGCTACGTTCCCCAACATTCAAGACATCATCCAAATGAAGAGAGTTGGAAAGATTCAATGTTGATCAAGACTAAGTCAAGAGTGAATCAAGTTGATCAACTCACAAAGCGTAGAAGAAGTGCCGAGAGGGATCAAGTGATCCCATGGTATGGTAAGCCTTTTCCATTACGCTTTGTGTACTAACCCATGGTCTACGTGAGAGTTCTTTGTGAGGTTAGGTATGTTTCCATGGTCTTGCATCAAGAGGAAGATCTCATACAACCCATGGAGGATGATATCAAGTGGTGATCGTCATCAAGTTTGCAGTATGCAAGTTCAAGTAGAGCAACTCGAAGAGTGGCTCACCCATAATGGAGTATGGGGGAGCAATCAATCTTGAAGCTTGTCGTCCATTGTGGTGTCAATGGAATTGTGAAGATGTGCCAAAGAGTGGCTCACCCATAGTGGAGTATGGGGGAGCAACCAACTAGTCTTCATCGAGCCAACACAATCAAGAAAGGTGATCCAACTTGAGGAAGTCAAGATCGCCATCATCTATCTCAAGTGGACTATGTGCAAGACAAAGGTTTGCCCTTGATATGTTTTCTATTTTACCGGTCTCATAGTGGTAGTTGGGAGACCGGGTTGTAGGATCGATTGCCGTACTATCAAGGGGGGCTCTCTAGGGAGTAGCTTGATCGTATCATTAGTCGAGAGCTCAAACCATTGCATCCTTGCATCATCTTTCTTGGTTCTTGTTTGGTTCCTTTTGTGAGTCTTAGAGCCTATGGTCATCTTGATGACAAGCTTGAGTTCATCGAAAACGGAGTTCGCATGCGTCTTCTATGATGTTTTCGGTGTTGGAGGTTTTACCGGTCTTATCCAAGGAAGGGTTCTCACCATTTTATTATGGTCCTTTTCTCATTTGCTTCTTATTGACATTTCTCTCAAGATTGTGTTATCCCTTGTCATTAGCTTTCCAACAAACTTGGTTTCGTTGAATTCGGAGCTCGTACGCGAAAGTTGTGGTTGTTTTGATATTGCCTGTTTTTCACACAGAGGTTGTACCGCCCCATGGAGAGGTTGTACCGCTTGACCGGTACAACCAGTGTTTGGAGCGGTTGTACTGCTCCAGAATTGGTCCGGAGGTTGTACCGGTCATGTACCACTCTACCACCGGACTGGTCTTTGTTGTGGTGCGGTTGTTGGGCGGTTGTGGGCCGGTTGTACCGCTTATTGCCTGTTACCGGTTGTACCGGTGATCATAGAGGTTGTACCGCTCCTATGTTATTCTGTACATAACGGGCAGATTCGTGGGGACCTATTTAAGGGGTCTTCTTCCCCAATGGTTCCCTATCTCTTGAGCTCGTTTTTGCCCCCATTGTTGACCTTCTTTGAGCTTGCTAACTCTCAATCCCTCCATGGATTCTTGCTAGTTTTTGAGGGAAAAGAGAGAGGAGATCTAGATCCACATTTTCACCAATCACTTTCTCCTCTATGTGAGGGGAACCCCTTGGATCTAGATCTTGGAGTTCTTGGTGTTCTCCTTCTTGTTCTTCCTCTCATTTTCCTCCCTAGCATTAGTTGCTCCGGTGGGATTCGAGAGAGAAGGACTTGGGCACTCCGTGTGCCCTTCCCATTGCTTTGGTGCATCGGTTTGAGTTCTCCACGGTGATACGTGGAAGTGAAGTTTGAGAAGCTTATTACTCTTGGGTGTTTGGGCACCCTAGAGCTTGTTCCTCTTGGGTGCCTTGGCGCCCTAGACGGTTGGTGTTGTTTGGAGCTCAATCATTGTGGCGTAAAGCTCGGGCAAACGTCGGGGTCTCCAATTAGGTTGTGGAGATCGCCCCGAGCAATTTGACGGATTCCGGTGACCGCCCCCAAGGGTTGCCAAAGTGCACGGGTTCGGTGACCGCCCCCAAGGGTTGCCATTTGTACGGGTTCAGTGACCGCCCTCAAGGGTCCCTTAGTGGAATCACGGCATCTTGCATTGTGCGAGGGCATGAGGAGATTACGGTGGCCCTAGTGGCTTCTTGGGGAGCATTGTGCATCCACACTGCTCCAAACGGATATTAGCATCTGGAAGGGTGTGAACTTCGGGATACATCGTCGTCTCTGCGTGCCTTGGTTATCTCTTACCCGAGCCCCTTTACTCATGCACTTTACTTTGTGATAGCCATATTGTTTCTTGTCATATATCTTGCTATCACATAGTTGTTTGTCTTGCTTAGCATAAGTTGTTAGTGCACATAGGTGAGCCTAGTTGTTTTAGGTTTTGTGCTTGACAAATTAACCGCTAGGTTTATTCTGCATTTGTTCAAGCCTAAATCGTAATTATTTTAAAACGCCTATTCACCCCCCCCCCTCTAGGCGACATCCACGATCTTTCAGTCATGCTCGTGATCATCACCATCGTCATCTCCCCCTTGGTCATAAATTTTTTCAAGGATAGGCGGTGGAATGTTCACAGGACTTGGGAAACACAGGAAGGTTAATTAGTAAAGGGAAACTAGCAAGCTAACCCGCATGCATGTGGATGAAACAATTATAATTACACTGGAAGACAAACGTACCGACACCATAAGGATTCCATGCAAAAACAGTACCACAAGTGGTGGTAACAAACACAAGACCCTCATATTGAATTGCATCACATTACTCATCCATGTACAAAATTTGATTTTTGAGCAATATCCATCGAGTCGTGGAAGCAAGGATGGCAACAAGCTTGTCGAAGATGGCAACAACTTCATAGTTCGTGTAATCCCAAGAGCGGTTGGGAACTCGACAAATTGCTATCTTCCGTAGACGACAGTCACCACGATCGTATTTGAATGTACGTAGAATACCGTTGTGCTCAACTTCGGGGCAGTCTGAGATTTTTGGAAGTGGAACCCGGTGACGAGTGTACACATTCACAAGTTCCCACTCGCAGATGTATCCAATATAAGTAGCCCAATCTCCATTTGCGCCTGCCCAAGCCTTATGCTCAAGCCTTACGCTCAAGCGATGGCATCTTAACATCACACGTATCATTATCAAGCGACATCAACTTGCACAAGGTGAGGCTTCCGCCGGGATCACGGCGAAGAAGATAGGGGAGATCAAACTGCTCCTGGACCCTTAGGTTGCTTGTAATGATGTTATTCGTTGAGTCGAGAATGGTCTTGAACAAACCTTCCATGCTAGCCGAGGTGATGGCGTCGCACCGATCAATGAGTTCCTCCACCACGTCATCTTTCATATCGGGTCAAGAATAACGGGGTTGTTTCCGTCCTGTTCCCTCCACGAAGAAGACGATCGAACAATGGCAGAAGGAAAGGTGAAGGCAAATGGAGGGGGGAAGAGCGTGCGACAGGAGTTCCAAATCGAGAGGGAAAGGCGAAGAGGCGGTGTACGGTTGCCACGATACAAGAAAGAGGCTAGTGGGGAGAGAACGGTTGCCACAGAGGTCACACACTTATGACAAGGCCGAGTGAACCGCATCCATATATTGCACACACCTTGATATGGCTGACCGTTTCTTTTCTGTTGCCTAATCACAAACAGTTCATCTGAGTGAACCGTATGCTGTATATCGCACACACCTTCATCTGGCTGCCCATTTATTTTGTGTTTCCTCATCGCAAATAGTTAATTGAAGTGAACCATATCCCCTGTATCGCACACACAACTAAAATTTGAACCGTGTTTGATGCATCCGTCATCGCAAACGTTTTGCACCTTTTTGACGGTTTTTTACACCATCATTTGCGATTATTGCATCGCACACAATTTCGTCGAAGGGTCTCTGGTCGTAGTGTCGCGTTAGAAGCATCCTGCAATAGTGTATCCTCAAATAGAATCATTAAACAGGAAAACATATGCAAACAATGCAGACATAACAGCAATCTGCCAAAACAGGACAGTCTGTAAAGAATGCAAGAGTATTCATACTTCTCTAACTCCAAAAATTCTGAAAAATTAGCACACTGTAGAAAATTTATCAGAGCTTACTGTGCAAAAAGATTCAACATTTTACCGCCTGACATTTTTTTAACAATTCACGCATTAGCGTGCAACTTTCTGTTTTCAAACAGCCACATATAGACTTGCAAAATAAGCATGGCAAAGGCTATACTTGACATTTTTATTGAAATAAAAGATACAAAACATTATTCTAAATAGCAGCAAGCAAATACAAATAAAATAAAATGACGCTCCAAGCAAAACTCATATCATGTGATGAATGAAAATATAGCTCCAAGTAAGGTTACCGATAATGTTGGAGACGAAAGAGGGGATGCCTTCCGGGGCATCCCCAAGCTTAGTTGCTTGGATCTTCCTTGAATATTACCTTGGGGGTGCCTTGGGCATACCCAATCTTCGGGTCTTATCACTCCTTATTCTCATCATATCCATATCTCACCCAAAACATGAAAACTTCAATCACACAAAACTTAACGAAACTTCGTGAGATAGATTAGTATGATAAAGACAAATCATTCACTTTGGTAATGTCAAAGACAAGATTCATGATTGTTCTCACACAATTCCTACTGTACCTTATCATTTCCACAAAGAGCAATATAAGGCATAGAAACTAGGAAACCAGCAGACTATGCATTGAAAACAGAATCTGCCAAAAACAGAACAGTCTGTAGTAATCCATACTCTAACCATACTTCTATAACTCCAAAAATTGTGAAAAATTAGGGCAACGTAGGAAATTTGTACAATCATCTATAAAAAAATCAGAATTTTTCGACGCTTGAGTGAATTTAAACAATTATGTTACTGGAAGCAAAAAATTTTGTTTTTGCACAGAAACAAAAGCTATAAAAATGATTACTACAGTAGCTTAATCATGTGAACACACAAAAACATTAGGTAAAAATGTTGGGTTGTCTCCCAACAAGCGATTTTCTTTAAATCCTTTTAAGCTAGTCATGATGATTTCAATGATGCTCACATAAAAGTAAAGAATTGAAACATAACGAGAGCATCGTGAATCACACGAAAAGAACATTTAAGCCTAACCCACTTCCTATGCATAGGGATTTTCGGGAGAAAATAATTTATGGGAGTAAGAATCAAGTAGCATAGGAAGGCAAAACAAGTGCAACCTCAAAATTTTCAACACATAGATAGGAAACCTGATATTATAGCAATATCTACAAGCATATGTTCCTCTCTCATAATAATTTTCAGTAGCATCATGAATGAATTCAACAATATAGATATCACATAAATCATTCTTTTCATGATACACAAGCATATAAATTTTATTACTCTCCACATAAGCAAATTTATTCTCATTCATAATGGTGGGAGCAAACTCAACAAAATAACTATCATGTGATTGAAAATTAAAATCATGGGGACAAGTTACAAGATTATCATTATTCTTTATAGCATGCATGCCATCACCATAATCATCATAGATCGCAACTTTGTTCTCATAATAATCAATTGAAACCTCTTCCGAAATAGTGGATTCATAATTAAATAAAGTCATGACCTCTTCAAATCCACTTTCATCAATATAATCATCATAAATAGGAGGCACGATATCATCATAATAATTTTTCTCATCAAAACTTGGGGGACTAAAAATATCATCTTCATCAAATATAGCATCCCCAAGCTTATGGCTTTGCATATCGTTAGCATCATGGATATTCATAGAATTCGTACCAACAACATTGCAGTCATGCACATCATTCAAAGATTTTTTGTCAAACATTTTATAGAATTCTTCCTCTGTCAATTGAGCACAATTTTCCTTTCCATCATTTTCACGAAAGACAAATAATAGGATGCAACCTCAATTCCATTTTTTTGCAATTTTCCTTTCATAAACCAAACTAGTGATAAAACAAGAAACTAAAAGATTCAATTGCAAGATATAAAGATATACCTTCAAGCACTTACCTTCCCGGCAACAGCGCCAGAAAAGAGCTTGATGTCTACTACACAACTTGTTCTTGTAGACTTGTGCTGGGCCTCCAAGCACAGAGTTTTGTACGACAGTAGCAATTTTCCCTCAAGTGGATGACCTAAGGTTTATCAATCTGTGGGAGGCGTAGGATGAAGATGGTCTCTCTCAAACAACCCTACAACCAAATAATAAAAAGTCTCTTGTGTCCCCAACACACCAAATACAATGGTAAATAGTATAGGTGCACTAGTTCGGCGAAGAGATGGTGATACAAGAGTAATATGGATATTAGATATTGATTTTTGTAATAGTAACAATAAAAAACAGCAACGTAGCAATTGATAAAAAAAGGAGCACAAACGGTATTGCAATGCTTGCAAATGAGGCCTAGGGTCCGTACATTCGCTAGTGCAATCTCTCAACAATGCTAATATAATTGGATCATATAACCATCCCTCAACGTGCGATGAAGAGTCACTCCAAAGTTCCTATCTAGCTAAGAACATAAAAAGAAATTGTTTGTAGGGTACGAAAGCACCTCAAAGCTATTCTTTCCGATCAACCTATCCTAAAGTTCGTACTAAAATAACACCAAACTATTATTTCCGTTCGATCTAACCAAGAGTTCGTACTAAAATAACACCATATGATACACATCAACCAACTCTAATGGCACCTATATACTCCAATGTCACCGCGAGTACCCGTGAGTTTATTATACAATATGCATCAAACTTTTTTAGATTCATAATACTCGATCCAACACAAAAAAACCTCAAAGAGTGCCCCAAGATTTCTACCAGAGAAACAAAGACGAGAACGTGCATCAACCCCTATGCATAGATTACCCCAATGTCACCTCAGAAATCCGCGAGTTGAGTGCCAAAACACATATCAAGTGAATCAATATGATACCCCATTGTCACCACATGTATTCATAGCAAGACATACATCACGTGCTCTCAAATCCATAAAAGATTCAATCCGATAAAAACTATATCTCAAAGTGAAAACTCAATTCATCACAACAAGATAGAGAGGGGGAAACACCATATGATCCAACTATAGTAACAAAGCCCGTGATACATCAAGATCGTGACATCTCAAGAACACTAGATAGAGGTAGAGAGAGATTAAACACATAGCTACTTGTACAAACCCTCAGCCCCGAGGGTGGACTACTCCCTCCTCATCATGGTGGCCACCAAGATGATGAAGATGGCCACCGGTGATGATTTCCCCCTCCGACAGGGTGCCGAAACTGGGTCTAGATTGGTTTTTCGTGGCTACAGAGGCTTGCAGCGGCAGAACTTCTGATCTTGCGATACCCCTAGTGTTTTTGGAATATTTGGGAATTTATAGGGCGAAGAGGCCGTGCGGGAGGTCACCGAGGGGGCACAACCCCCCTGGGCGCACCCAGGTGGGTTGTGCCCACCTCGGGCCTCCCCTCTGGTACTTGTTTGGCCCATCCTAGGTCTTCTGGCCTAAAAAAGTCTCAAAAAAGTTTGTTGTGTTTGGACTCCATTTGATATTGATTTACTGCGAAGTAAAAAAACAAGCAAAAAATAACAACTCGCACTGGGCACTATGTCAATAGGTTAGTCCCAAAAAATGATATAAAGTTGCTATAAAATGATTGTAATACATCCAAGAATGATAATATAACAACATGAATACTTCATAAATTATAGATACGTTGGAGACGTATCAAGTATTGATGTCCTCATGTCAAATTATAGACTATTGCTTTTAATCATTCAAGTCCAAATGTCCATGCTAGAAAAGAAAGAGTATATGATGAATATGATAGGTAGCATTCCACAACAAAAATTCCGCTTTCAATTCCAATCTTATCATGATGAGTTTTATGATAAAGAGTTGCCATTATGATGATACGAAAAGTGATTGAAATTATCATTGATCAAACTTATGCACTGTGCTAGCATTCACACTTCATAAATTATTTTTTATCAATCACCTACTCGAGGACGAGTAGGAACTAAGCTTGGGGTGCTGATACGTCTCCAACGTATATATAATTTATGAAGTATTCATGCCATGTTTACAACAATTTTATATGGTTTTGGTATGATTTGCATGGAACTAACCTGGACTGACGATGTTTTCAGCAGAACTACTGTGGTGTTGTTTTTTGTGCAAAAATCAAAGCTCTCCAAATGCAACGGAACTTTTTGACAATTTTTTTTGGAACAAAAGAGGCACTAGAAGCTTTGTGGGGGCGGAAGGTGAGGAGGTGAGCACAACCCACCATGGCACGCCTGGAGCCCAACCCGTGTGCTAGTAGGTTATGCTCACCTCGAGGCCCATCTCTGCATGAAACCGATGCCCAAAAATCCTTTAAATACAAAAACCCTCATAAATAACCCTAGATCAGGAGTTCCGCCGCCGCAAGCCTCTGTAGCCACGAAAAACCAATCTAGACCCCGTTCTAGCACCCTGTCGGAGGGGGAAATCATCACTGGTGGCCATCTTCATCATCCTGACGGCAACCATGATGAGGAGGGAGTAGTCCACCCTCGGGGCCGAGTGTTTGTACCAGTAGATATATGTTTAATCTCTCCCTGTCTCTCTTGTGTTCTTGAGATGTCACGATCTTGATGTATCGCGGGATTTGTTAATATAGTTGGATCATATGGTGTTTTACCCTCTCTATCTTGTTGTGAATTGAGTTTTTCCTTTGAGATTTAGTTCTTATCGGATTGAATACTTTTATGGATTTGAGAACACTTTATGTATGTCTTGTTATGAATACCCGTGGTGAGAATGGGGTATCATATTGATTCACTTGATATATGTTTTGGCACTCAACTCACGGATTCCCGATGTGATATTGGGGTAATCTATCCATAGGGGTTTATGCACGTTCTTGTGTTTGTTTCTCTGGTAGAAATCTTGGGGCACTCTTTGAGGTTCTTTGTGTTAGATTGAGTATTATTGAATATGAAATTATTTGGTGTTATCTTAGTATGAACTCTTGATAGATCGACCTGAGAGGATAACTTGGTGTTATTTTAGTATGAACTATGGATAGATCGATCTGAGAGGATAACTTGGTGTTATTTTAGTACGAACTCTTTGATAGATCGATCATAAAGAATAGCTTTGAGGTGGTTTCATACCCTACCAACAATTTATTCTTATGTTCTCCGCTAGATATGAACTCTGGAGTGATTCTTCATCGCACGTTGATGGATGGTTATATGATCCAATTATGTTAGCATTGCTGAGAGATTGCACTAGCAAAAGTACGGACCCTAGGCCTCATTCTCAAGCATTACCATTTGTGCTCACTATTGTTGCTTGCTACCTTGCTGTTTTTATTATTCCTATTACAAAAAATCAATATCTACTATCATTACTACATTTGTATCACCATCTCTTTGTCGAACTAGTGCACCTATAAGATTTACTATTGTATTTGGTGTGTTGGGGACACAAGAGACTTTTTATTATTTGGTTGCAGGGTTGTTTGAGAGAAACCATCTTCATCCTAAGCCTCCCACGGATTGATAAACCTTAATTCATCCACTTGAGGGAAAATTGCTACCATCCTACAAAACTCTGTGTTTGGAGGCCCAACAGAAGTCTACAAGAACAAGTTGTGTAGTAGACATCACAACTTATCGCGTAAGAGGGGTTGTCAATCCCTCGTCGGTAAAAAGATAGATTGATTTTTATGAGATTGGATAAATATATATGAATAAAAAATGAAATAAAATAAGTAAATAAAAAGTGCAGCAAGGTATTTTTTGGGGTTTTTGGAATAATAGATCTGAAAACAAATATGGTAAAATAAGATCTGAAAGCAATATGATAAAACATAGACTCAGGGGCCGTAGATTTCACTAGTGGCTTCTCTTGAGAAAATATCATACGGTAGGTAAACAAATTACTATTGGGCAATTGATACAAGAACAAATAATTATGACGATATCCAAGGCAATGATCATGAATATAGGCATCACGTCCAAGATTAGTGGACTGACTCCTGCCTGCATCTACTACTATTACTCCACACATCGACCGCTATCCATCATGCGTCTAGTGTATTAAGTTCATGAAAAAATGGAGTAATGCAATAAGAATGATGACGTGATGTAGACAAGATCTATTTATGTAGGAATAGACCCATCTTTTATCATTAGTAGCAACGATACATGTGTGCCTCGCTACCCCTTCTGTCACTGGGTGAGGACACTACAAGATCGAACCCATCACAAAGCACCTCTTCCCATTGCAAGAAAAATCAATCTAGTTGGCCTAACTAAACCAAAGATTCGGAGAAGAAATACGAGGCTATAAATAATCATGCATCTAAGAGATCAAAGAAGACTCAAATAATATTTATGGATATAGATCTGATCATAAACTCGAACTTCATCGGATCCCAACAAACACAGCGCAAAAAGTCATTACATCAAAAAGATCTCCAAGAGAACATTGTATTGAGAATCAAAAGGAGAGAAAAACCATCTAGCTACTACCTATGGACCCGTAGGTCTATGGTGAACTAGTCACGCATCATCTGAGGAGAACCAATGAGGATGATGAACCCCTCCATGATCGTGTTCCCCTCCGGCAAGGTGCCGGAATAGGGCTCTAGATTGGATCTCGTGGTTTTGGAATTTGCGGCGCCTGCAATTGTGTTTCATCGACTCCCCTAGGGTTTCTAGAATATTTCAGTATTTATAGAGCTGAGAGGCAGTAGAAAAGAGCTCTGTGGGCCCCATGATCCACCAGGGCATGCCTGGTCTCTTTGGCGCGCCCTGGTGTATCATGGGCCCCACGGGCCTCCCGCGGGCACTTCCTTGGCTCCTAAGTTTTCTTCTGGTCCAAAAAAATCTCTAAAAAGTTTTGATCCATTTGGACTCCATTTGATATGGATATTTTGCGAAGTAAAAAACAACAACTGGCATTGGGCACTATGTCAATAGGTTAGTCCCAAAAAATGATATAAATTTGCTATAAAATTATTGTAAAACATCCAAGAATGATAATATAATAGCATGGAACAATCAAAAATTATAGATACGTTGGAGACGTATCAGATAGCTACCATCATTCTTAGGTACTAGAATAACCAGAACGACACATGGACTTAAACTCTAACGTACATACACATTCTCCATGAGATGTTGGACTTGTCGTCGAATCTCTTTTGTCTTGTCGGGGTTGACGCGGTACAGTGCCTTGTCCGGCAAAGGTGCGCTCGGAATTAGGTCGATGCGGTGTTTGATGCCACAAAGTGGAGAAGTCCCAAAGGTAGCACATCAGGAAAGATGTCCTTGAATTCCTGCAACAATTGAGACAACACCAAAGGTAGATGTCGTGAAGTATTAGTACTCACCGCTTCATCTTTGCACACAAGTACAAAGTGAAGAACACTCGATGGGCTCTCACTCACATCTCTCATGCCTCTTTTGGTGGCTAAAAGCACTAAGTTTTTCTTGTCTCTCATTGTGGAGGCACTCGATTTCGGCTTGTGGGGCTCACTCTCTTTTGGGTGGTTCCTCGCTCACTATTCTCTCCACGATGGGTAGATGCTTTCTTGTCGGCGATCACTTGACTTGGTGAAATAGGTCGTAGCATGTACTCCTTTCCCTTCATCTTGAAGCTATAGATGGGTTCGCCCGTTGTGGATGACGTCGTGGTCGAATTGCCAATGCCATCCTAAGAGGAGATGGCACACAGACATAAGAACCACATCACACTCCAAGGTGTCTTCATATGCGCCAATCTTGAAGGAGACTTGAACAGTGTGCTCCACTTGAATGGTGCCGGAGTCGCTAAGCCATTGGATCTTGTAGGGACAAGGATGCTTCATCTTGACCAATTATAGCCTGGAACATAGCTCTTCGCTCGCCAAATTGTGGCAACTTCCTCCGTCGATGATGAACTTGATGGAACGTCCATTAATGCCCACTTTGGTGTGGAAGATATGGCAATGTTGGTCTTTGTCTTCTTTGTGTTGAAGTGTCAAGACCTTGGAGACAATAAGAGCGGGTCTCAAATCGTTGTCACAAAAGACTTGATCGTCCCCATCTTCATTCACTTGTTGGTGCATGGCCACATGCTCAAGTGTTTCCATTTCTTCCTCACTCTTGGAGTCATAGGTGCCATCATCATTGGCAATCATGGTGTGCCAAGTGGGCATTCAAATATCTTGTGGCCTCGGCCTTGACATGTGAAGAATTTGATGGAACTCGTCTTCACGGCCTCATCCATTGGAGTAGGTGAGGATGAATCTCTCGGCTTGAAGTTGGTTGTAGTTGATGGACGGCTCGAGGATGATGCAGATTTCTTGTAGATTGACTTGTCGTTGTTGCTTGGTGAATCTTTCGTCGACGTAGAAGGTTTTGTAGTTGTTGAAGCTTGATTGTATGAACTGAGGTCTTGGAAGAGTACTTGGTGTACTTGTAATCATCTTGCACTTGTCACTCTGCCTTGGTAGCTTGGTGGACTAGCTCGAGGAGGTTGGAGGACGGTTGGACATCGGTGATCTTCTTGATAGGATGGTTGCGCCCATTCAAGCAACGTGCCATAGTTTGTTCTGCATCTTCCGTGACATTGGCTCGTATAATTGCAGTCTCCATTTCTTTGTAATACTCTTCAACAGACTTGGTTCCTAGCTTGAGAAGTTGTAATTTCTTGAAGAGATCTCGACTATACTATGTAGGCACAAAATACGCTCTCATGACCTCCTTCAATTGATTCCATGTTGTGATAGGTGGGTCACCCTTAGCTTAGCACCGCTCGATGACTTGCTCCCACCAAATGAGAATGTAGTCTTGGAATTCAAGTGAGGCAATGGCAATCTTCTTTTCCTCTTCGTAATTGTGAAGACGGAATATCTTGTTGACCTTCAATGCCCATGAGAGGTAGTCTTCGGGATCATTGCTTCCGGAAAACTTTGGCATGTTGAATTTTAGCTTTCCGTAGTGTGCTCTTCAATGCGTTGGGGGCAATGGTGATGATGATATTGGCATGGTTGAGGGTCTTCAACCGCTTGTTCCTTGTCCTCCGCTTGATTAGCATGATGTTGAGGGTGTGGAATTCTTGCACGGTTCCTCGTCTCTTGGCACTCCTCAAGGTGTGTCGCTTCTTCTTGTTGCTCTCGTCGGAGGGCCTCTTCTTGTAGACGTACTTGGCGGTTGCGCTCTTGTATGGCATGGGTTGCTTCACGTAGAGCACGTTGGGATTCAAGGGCTTGTTCCTCATGACATCATTGCTCTTGTCGGAGGGCTTCTGATGTCTACTATGAAACTTTATTCTTATAGACTCGTATTGGGCCTCCAAGAGCAGAGTTTTGTAGGACTGTAGCAATTTTCCCTCAAGTGGATGACCTAAGGTTTATCAATCCGTGGGAGGTGTAGGATGAAGATGGTCTCTCTCAAACAACCCTGCAACCAAATACAAGAAATCTCTTGGGTCCCCAACACACCCAATACAATGGCGAATTGTATAGGTGTTGTCGGCGTTCTGGGAATGGGGGTCCCTAGACTTGCCTGCCTGTGGCCCGCAGCGTGGCTCCACCAGTGGCCCTGTATAGCCCATCTTCACTAGCAAACGTTCAAGACCCTCGCGAGCGGCCAAGCCTCACGAGGCGGACGATGCAGGACCTCCTCAGGGGCGGCCTCACCGGGCTAGCTCATGTGGGGCGGAGAGATCAAGGCAAGGGGCACCTCGTGAGGTTTCTGTGACGCAAGCCATGACGACTAGAGCCAGGCGGGCGCCAACACGCGCAGATCCATTCCACCAAGGCCACCAGACAAGTTCACCAAGCACAAGAACACCTCTCCTTGCGAGGCTGTTCTTCCCTTGTAACTGTTCATCCTCAGCCCAAGAGGCAATCCACCACACCACACTGGAGTAGAGTATTACACCACAACGGTGGTCCGAACCAGTATAAATATTGTGTCTCATATTCTTTGGGTTCGTCGAGCTAGGACGTGAGATCCTAGAGTGTGCGAGCTAGAGAGGGGGAGAGATCTTTGTGCGCACCCAGTGTTCAAACCTCAAGGGTTTTGCCGGAACCCGAAATCCGACATTATGTGCGCCAGGTAGGGGTGCGTCAAAGCTTTGCCCCCTCCGATGGCCTCGCCTCTCCGACCGACTCTCATGGTCGCCGCCTCTTCTCCGACTGGATCGACGGGCGCCCTCCGCGGTGCCGTGGGGCTCTGGGCATTCACCCCCGCCTTGCGTCGGGTGTAGTGGCCGCATAAGTTCAAGCCGGAGATGCCGTCCCGTTACGATGGTGCGGCGGATCCGGCAGCCTTCTTGCTGGCATACGAGGAGGCCATCTTGGAGGCCGGGGGCGATGGTAAGGTCATGGCCAACTGTCTCCCAATGGCCCTGACCGGCGTGCCGCGCGCCTAGCTCCTCCGTCTGCCGGAGTCTTCCGTGGCCTCCTGGGAAGAGATGTGTGACCTCTTCATCGTGCGCTTCGGAGGACCAGCACCCCCCATCGTCGCGGCTCTGCTCGGTGGCTCGCAGGCGCCTCCCTCGGATCGTCACGCCAAGCCGTTCTTTCACTAGATCAGCACCGTCTCCACGCAGCAGGGGGATCCCCCGGGTTGGGCGGTGCCCAAGGCCGACCTGATCTTCAGATCGAGGGATCACCCAGCCACCACCGTCGGCTCGGGCGTGCTTCCGATGCTTTGCTTGCCCACCATCTGCGGCATAGCCGTTACCAAGAGCCTCATCAACGGCGGCGCTGGCCTCAATGTGCTCTCCATGGAGGCTTTCAACCTCCTTCACGTACCACTTGAGCGGCTCCGCCCCAGCAAGCCTTTTTTCGGGATTGGCGGCGGCTCCTCCGACCCCCTAGGGCAGATCCGTCTCCCCATGACTTTCAGCACACGCGACAACTACCGCACTGAGCTGATCGACTTCGATATCGCCCGCATCGGCTTGCCGTACAACGCCATCCTCGGGTACCCGGCACTGGCCCAGTTCATGGCAGCCACTCATCCTTCCTACAACCTCATGAAGATGCCAGGAAGGAAGGACATCCTCACCGTGGTCGGAGACACCAAGGAAGCCATGGCGGCCCTCAAGCTCGCCTTCAGGGCCACGGCGGCAGCTTGCCCGACCGATAAGGCAGTGTCCAGAACCAGGGAGGCTGCACCAACCAAGAAGAAGCAGTTGTTCACCCAGGGTCAAGCCAAGACAAAGAAGATACTGGTCGATAAGGATGGGGCCTTTGGCGCCACCTTTACCATAGGCGCCGACCTTGCCCCAGATCAAGAAGAAGAGTTGGTGGACTTCTTGCGGGCAAACATGGAAGTATTTGCCTGGGAACCCAAGCAGATGGTTGGGGTCCCAAGAAGAGTGATCGAGCATCATCTAAGGGTATGCCCCAACGTGCGCCCTGTGAAGCAGAGATTAAGGCAGCAATCCATGGAGAAGCAGTCCTTCATTGTTCAGGAAACCCGCAAGTTGGAAGCAGCGGGTGTCATTCGCGAAGTCCGGTACCCAGAGTGGCTGGCGAATCCGATCGTCGTGCCGAAGAAAGGAGGGAATGAGCACATGTGTGTCGACTTCACCAACCTCAACAAGGCCTGCCCTCAAGACCCGTTCCCACTGCCGTGCATCGACCAGATTGTCGACTCCATCACCGAGTGCGATCTGCTATGTTTCCTGGATGCGTTCTCAGGCTACCACCAGACCAAGATGGTGGTGGAAGATGAGGAGAAGACAACTTTCCTGACCCCATGCGGGTGTACTACTACACTTGCATCCCATTCGGACTGCGCAATGCAGGGGCGACCTTCCAGCGACTGATGCACATCGCCTTGGGGCAGTAGCTCGGAAGAAACGTTGAGGCCTATGTCGATAACATTGTGGTGAAGTCTCGGGAGGCAAGAACTCTGATTCAGGACCTGGAGGAGACCTTCGCGAGCCTACGCCAGGTGGACCTGCGGTTCAACCCGGAGAAGTGTGTGTTTGGTGTCCCTTCGGGCAAGGTATTGGGCTTCCTCGTGTCCCACAGAGGGATCGAGGCCAACCCTGAGAAGGTCAAGGCAATCAAAGACATGAGCCCACCACAAAACCTCAAGGAGATGCAGAAGCTTGCAGGTTGCGTGACTTCGTTGGGGCGCTTCATCTCCAAGTTAGGGGAGCGTGCATTGCCGTTCTTCAAGTTGATGAAGAAGAAGGGTCCATTCGAGTGGACCCCCGAGGCCGACCTGGCATTTCAAGACCTCAAGAGGTACTTGACCAGCCCGCCAGTGATGGTGGCGCCTCGTCCTCGTGAGCCCTTGGTACTCTACCTGTTTTCCACACCCCACTCCGCCACCACAGCGCTGGTGGCCCTTAGGGAGGGGCCTGAGGTCAAGGACCCGCCAAGTGGCGTCGCCAAGATGGATGGGGCAGCTCAGCACCAACGCGATGCTTCTGACATAGCGGCTGCCCCGACGGGTCATCAAGCCCCAGGAGCGGGAAGCCCGCAGGAAACACCTCAGTCCCCGCGAGCCAAAAACTCCATCAGCTCCCCCACCCTTGTCGAGCACCCAGTGTACTTCATTAGCACGGTCCTGTGAGATGCGAGGGCACGATACCCCATGCCTCAGAAGCTCTTGCTCGCACTCCTGGTGGCCTCGCGCAAGCTGCGCCACTACTTCCAAGGCCACCCATCAAGGTCGTTTCAGCTTACCCATTGGAGAGAGTGCTCAGAAGCCCCAATGCTGCGGGAAGGGTCGCTGAATGGAACATCGAGCTGCAAGCGTTCGACCTGGAGTTCAGCACAACCAGGGTCATCAAGGGGGCTGCACTCGCCAGCTTTGTGGCGGAATGGACCGACACCCCGGAGCTCGAAGCAGGCAAGAACTGATCCCTCTCACTAGGAAGTGAAGCACCAGATGGTTGGGTCATGTACTTCGATGGCGCGTTCGCACGGCAGGGCACGGGGGCTGGAGCCGTGCTCATCTCGCCCACTCAAGACAAGCTTTACTATGTCGTGCAGCTCTGCTTCTAGCGGGGCGAGAAGGTCTCCAACAACATCGCAGAGTATGAGGGTCTCATTGCCGGCCTCAAAGCGGCGGTGGCCCTGGGGGTGAAGCGCCTCACCGTCAAGGGAGACTTGCAGCTCCTCGTCAACTTCTCCAACAAGGTGTACGAACCAAAGGATGAGCACATGGAGGCATACCTCGCGGAGGTGCGCAAAATGGAGAAGGAGTTCCTGGGCCTGGAACTACAGCATGTGCCTCGTGGCACCAACAAAGAAGCCGATGACATCACCGGAAGAGCATCCAACCGGCTGCCCCAAGAGCCTGGTGTCTTCGAGGAGCGGCTCTTCAAGCCTTCAGCCGCACCTCCACCTGTGGAGCCGGTGCCATCTCAGGAGGAACTCCCCCAGCCTCCAGCCTTGGGAGCCCCCGCCTGTGGCCCGACCTCAGGAGCGCGCCTCCTCTTAGCACTCGAGCCTCAGGAGGGGTGCTGGATCGAGGAGTTCAAGGCGTACCTGAGGCAAGGAACGTTGCCGAAGAAGGAGGAAGACACGGAGCATGCGTCCCGACAGGCTACGGCATACTGCATTCAGGACGGTGAGTTATACAGGAAGCGGCCAAATGATGTTTCTCTATGATGCATTTCCAGGGAACAGGGGAATGAGCTGTTGGCCGACATACATGGCGGAGACTGTGGGCACAACTCGTCGTCACGCACCCTGGTCGGCAAGGCTTTCCGCGGTGGGTTCTACTAGCCCACAGCACTCAATGACGCGGCCGAGCTGGTGAAATCCTGCGAGGCCTGCCAGTTCCACGCCAAGCAGATCCACCATCCCGCTCAGGACCTCCAGACTATCCCGCTCTCATGGCCGTTCGCGGTCTGGGGGCTGGATATCCTGGACCCATTCCCTCGAGCGCCTGGAGGCTACTGCTACCTCTACGTCGCCATTGACAAATTCACCAAATGGGCGGAAGTGGAAGCTGTCCGCACCATCCCCGTCTGGTCGGCGGTCAAGTTCATCAAGGGCCTCGTAAGCCGATTTGGGGTCCCTAATCGCATCATCACCGACAACGGCTCGCAGCTCACTAGCAATCTCTTCAAAACGTATTGTGCTAACCTTGGAACGCGGATCTGCTACGCCTCCATGGCGCACCCCAGGAGCAACGGCCAGGCCGAACCCGCCAACGCGGAGGTCCTGAGGGGCCTCAAGACAAGGACCTTCAAGAAGAAGCTCAAGGCCTGCGGCAGGGGCTGGCACGCCGAGCTCCAATCTGTGTTGTGGTCCATCCGCACCACTGCCACCAGGCCGACAGGTGAGACCCCGTTCTTCCTCGTCTACGGAGCAAAAGCGGTTCTCCCACACGAGGTCAGGCATCGCTCCGCATGGGTCCTGGCGTTTGATGAAACGCAGCAGGACGCCATGCGGGGGATGGATCTCATGTTGGGGGAGGAACGCCGCCGGGTAGCCTCTCTCCGAGCTGAGAGGTACCATCAGGCGCTGCAGCGATACCACTGCCGCAGCGTCCACTCCAGGACGCTCGAGGTGGGTGATCTTGTCCTGAGACGGGTGCTCTCCAGGGAAGGGCTGCACAAGCTCTCACCCATGTGGGAGGGCTCGTTTTGGGTCGCCCACGTCTCCAGGCTTGGCGCCACGCGCCTGGAGACACAGGACGGGATCCCCATCCAGAATGCCTGGAACATCCAGCACCTCCGGAAGTTCTACCCATGAAGCAAGGCCCGGTGCCTATGAAGAATCTTCGCTCATGACACTCTCACGTAACAATGAGTGGGGCTGTACACACCCTAGAGTCTCAGGAGTGCCGCCCTCGGGCCTCGGGGGCTCCCTCCCACGCCTAGTGGCGGCACTTAGCTCCGCGCTGATGAGAAGACAAGAAGACTAGACTAGGTGCCGGACGCGGCTTTTCATTTGCTTTCCGCAGTTGGTTGCCCTCTCTTTTAAGTGAGAATTTTCTTCCGGTGTTCCTTGCTGGCCTGGTTCCATTGTCCTTGTTGCCTCCTTTTCTACCCTCGGTTTCTCGTTTCTGATCGGTCCACTCCCTCGCATGCCTCGTGAGGGGAGCACCCTCGTGAGTGTTTTTCGTTTTCTTGTCTTTCTCAAGGCACCCTCGCTCGAGCTCGCAAGCTAGTGCTCCCCTCTCAATCCGTGCCCCTCGGGTACCACGATGTGAAGCACTGGGTTATGGCCGGCAGCACCTACGACCAGGTTCCGGAAGAATAAGAATTCCCTAATGAATTTTTGCAGTTCTCGGGCGCCTCCCGAGCACAGGAGGCCTCGTCAGGCACTAGGGAACGCGCGTCTCGCGAAGCGGAATCTACCTCAGGTGCATCGAGCTAAGTCATTCTACGCGCATACATAAAACATGACGCTGCAACACAACACAGGAACGATACACATAACACAGCCACTTAGAAATCATAATTGTCGCACGCCCTAGCAGGGCCCCATACTTATCTCTCTCTAATGCAGGAAGGAAAGGAAGAACGAAACAAAAGCGGAACATGCTCCCGCGGCAGGTCACGAGGATGGGCCTGTGGCGCTCTCCTGGGTTTAGCCGGACCCCTCCTCGCGCTTCACCGGAGCGCGGCGACGGGATGACCCGCTACCACCTTCGAAGCCGGCGCGGCGGCTGGTCGTAGCCGCCACTGCTGGAGCTGCTGCCGGAAGAGCAGCCGCCGTAACTGGACGAGCCGTGGCCGGCGCCGAGGACGAAGTCGCCTTCCTCCTCGTCACGACCATCGCCAAGGCCGAGCACCTCATCGCCGTCGTTGTCCTTCGGGCAACACCCGACGCGGCGACCATCTTCCCCAAATACCCTCACGAAGAGGGTCATGTCACCATCGTACTGGAAGTGGAGGGCGCACCGCCTGCCCAGTCCGTGCGCGCGGGCGAACGTCTGCCAACCGCGAGCCTGGACCACGTTGCCCGCGGCGGAGACCTCGACCGCGACCCAGGAAGCCTTGCTGCAGCAGTCGTCCACCTGCAGCCAAAGACCGCCTGCGCCGGTGGCAGGCAGCTCACCGACAAAGAAGCGCGGGAGTTGAAGCCAAGTGTCGGTCGGGTTCTCCGACCATACGATGAACTCCGGCATCACCTCCGCCAAATGGAAGCGCGGCCGAGGGGGGCGCGCAACCATGACACGCCTCACCTCATCTACAGGACCACCACGACCTGGGCGACTGCTGCCACGAGAAGAGGCGCCACCGCAGCCGCGAGGGCCGCGGCAGGGATCGCGGTGTGTTTGCGGGGACGGCCGTGCTCCCTCTTGGGCGGAGGTGAGCCAGACCCCTCCTGGCAAGCCTTCCCCTTCTCCGCAACCGGGTGACTCTTCGCAGGCGCCATGGGTGTCGCAACAAGCAGTGGAGCAAGGAAGAAGAAGAAGCGGGAGGAGCAAGGAAGAGATGGGTGACGGGGGCTCCGCCCCCACTTCCCATTTATAGCCAAGGGGAGGCCAACCGCCGGCCTCCACGATCTAAGGTAATAATGATCTTTTTTGTGCATGCAACAAGGACCCGTCAAGTCGGGCAGCTGCCGACGCAGCGTGGGGAAGTGGAGACGCCCACGTCCAATCAGTCGCCACGCGCCAACCGTAGCCGCAGGCTGATGGGGCCTGCGGCGCTTCGCGCTTGCCCTTTGGCTTCACCTCGAAGCCAAGCTCGAGCGTGCCATGGGCCCGGGGGCTACTGTCGACGTTCTGGGAACAGGGGTCCCCAGACTTGCCTGCCTGCGACCCGTAGCGTGGCTCCCCCAGCGGCCCTGTACGACCCATCTTCACCAGCAAACATTCAAGACCCTCGCGAGGGGCCAAGCCTCGCGAGGCAGACGATGCAGGACCTCCTTAGGGGCGGCCTCACTGTGCTGGTGTGAGAGGCGGAGAGATCAAGGCGAGGGGCACCTTGCGAGGTTTTTGTGACGCAAGCCATGACGACTGGAGCGAGGTGGGCGCCAGGCGGGCACCAGCGCGCGTAGTGTCCTCGTTTCCTCTTTGATGCTAAAGGGGTAAGCGCAGACGAGAAGTCCCGAGGCATCAGGCAAAGGTTTCCATATCGATGCAACAAGACCAAGACCAGCATGACGGCAGGACGGAGGTCACCGTGGAGCCCAAGATGGCGTCACCACCGGAGCCTTTGGCAGGCGAAGACTACTTTTGTCAGGATAGCTTCTACTAGTTGTCTCCCTTCGAATTTGGTCATTGTGGGATCCCTTCCCGCTCAATATTTGGCAAGAGGACCAGGGCCTCTATAAATAGGGCTAGCCACCACTGTAGGAAGGGATCTCATCTTGGACTAGATCCATTCCACCAAGGCCACCAGACAAGTTCACCAAGCAAAGAACACCTCTCCTCGCGAGGCTGCTCTTCCCTTGTAACTGTTCATCCTCAGTCCAAGAGGCAATCCACCACACCACACTGTAGTAGGGTATTACACCACAATGGTGGCCCGAACCAGTATAAATTTTGTGTCTCATGTTCTTTGGGTTCGTCGAGCTAGGCCGTGAGATCGTAGAGTGTGCGAGCTAGAGAAGGGAGAGATCTTTGTGCGCACCCCAGTGTTCGAATCTCAAGGGTTTTGCCGAAACCCGAAATCCGACAGGTGCACTAGTTCGGCGAAGAGATGGTGATAAAAGTGTAATATTGATGGTAGAATTATATTTTTATAATCTGAATAAATAAAAATAGCAATGTAGAAAATAGTAAACGGGCACAAAAACGGTATTGCAATGCTTGAAAATGAGGCCTAGGGTCCGTACTTTCGCTATTGCAATCTCTCAACAATGCTAATATAATTGGATCATATAACCATCCCTCAACGTGCAACGAAGAATCACTCCAAAGTTCCTATCCAACGGAGGACATAAGAAAGAATTGTTTATAGGGTACGAAACCACATCAAAGCTATTCTTTCCGATCAATCTATCCTAGAGTTCGTACTAAAATAACATGAAGCTATTCTTTCCGATCGATCTAACCAAGAGTTCGTACTAAAATAATACCAATGCAAATTCATATTCATAATGTTCAATCCAACACAAAGAACTTCAAAGAGTGCCCCAAGATTTCTACCGGAGAAACAAAGACAAGAACGTGCATCAACCCCTATGCATAGATTACCCCAATGTCACCTCGGAAATCCGCGAGTTGAGTGCCAAAACATATATCAAGTGAATCAATACGATACCCCATTGTCACCATGAGTATTCAACTGCAAGACATATATCAAGTGTTCTCAAATCCATAAAAGTATTCAATCCGATAACAACGAAATCTCAAAAGGAAAAACTCAATTCATCACGATAAGATAGAGAGGGGAAAACAACATATGATCCGACTATATTAACAAAGCCCACAATACATCAAGATCGTGACATCTCAAGAACGTGAGAGAGAGAGCGAGAGAGAGAGATTAAACACATAGCTACTGGTACAAACCCTCAGCCCCGACGGTGGACTACTCCCTCCTCGTCGTGGTGGCCGCTGGGATGATGAAGATGGCCATCGGAGATGATTCCTCCCTCCGGCAGGGTGTCGGAACGGGGTCTAGATTGGTTTCTGGTGGCTATAGAGCCTTGCGGCGGCGAAACATCTGATCTATATCAACCCGAGGATTTTCGGAATATTTTGGGAATTTATAGGGCGAAGAGGGGGTGCAGGAGGCCACCGAGGTGGGCACAACCCACCTGGGCGCGCCTGGCTCCCCAGGCACGCCCTGGTGGGTTGTGCCCCCCTCGGGGGCACCCCCTAGGTGCTGCACTGGCCCATCCTGGGTGTTCTGGTCCATAAAAAATCTCCAAAAAATTTCGCGGTGTTTGGACTCCATTTGATATATTTCCCGCGATGTAAAAAACAAGCTAAAAACACCAACTGGCACTTGGCACTGGGTCAATAAGTTAGTCCCAAAAAATGATATAAAGTTGCTATAAAATGATTGTAAACCATCCAAGAATGATAATATAATGGCATGAATACTTCATAAATTATAGATACGTTGGAGACATATCAGCATCCCCAAGCTTAATTTCTACTCGTCCTCGAGTAGGTAAATGATAAAATAAATAATTTATGAAGTGTGAGTGCTAGCAAAGTGCACAAGTTTGATCAATGACAGTTTCAATCACTTTTACTAGCATCATAACAACAATTCTTTCTCATAAAACTTTTCGTGTTAAAGTAGCAACCAATTCACATGTTAAGGTTCAAACAATGAATTCTCTTGAAACTCAACAACCTATGTTCTCAGTCACCAAGCAATTGTAATTCAACTTATTCAATAGAGTTTAAGTAAGAGCTTCACATACTCAACCATCACATAGTCTTCTATGATTGCTAACACTCACCGCATATACATGAGCAAAACGTTTCAACCGGACACATAGAAAGATAGGAACTTATAATTTCACCTCCCAGCGTATTCACCTCAAGGGTGATGTCAACAATAATAACTCATGCTACCCATATCCAACTGGATATATGTGCCTAGATCTTTCCTCACCACATGATGCTTGCCAAAAGAGAAAAATAAAAAGGAATAGAGAGAAAAACTTTGACTCTTTGCATATAAGTAAATACTGAAAAGTAAAATATAGGCCCTTCGCAGAGAGAAGCAGAGGTTGCCATGCGCTCATTTATTTGTATGCTCAACCCCTTCGTGCAAAAGAACGTCATGTTATATTGCCCCTTGTGATAGCAACCTTTATTATGCAGTATGTCGCTTTTATTCTTTGCCATTACAAGTTCGTACAACGCTCAATTTTCTCTTACACTAAATGATCTAACACTTTTAGAAGCAATTTTATTGCCTTATTGCACTGATGACAACTTACTTGAAGGATCTTGCTCAATCCTTAGGTAGGTATGGTGGACTCTTGAAAATAAGATTTGGGTTTAAGGGTTTTTGGATGCACAAGTAGTATCTCTACTTGGTGCAGAATTTTTGGCTAGCAAAGATGGGGGGCAAGCACCACATGTTGAAGGGTCTATGACAATATAACTTCTATGTGAATACGAACAAACAAAAACAACCGCCGAGGGGATTGACAACCCCCTTGATCGCATTGGGTGCAAGTATTTATTCTTTTGTGTGTAGGTGCTGCTAACGAGGTTTCGTGTGGTTCTCCTACTGGGTTGATAACCTTGGTTCTTAACTGAGGTAAATACTTATCTCTACTGTATTGCATCGTCCTATCCTCTTCGAGGAAATCCCAACGCAACTCACAAGTAGCAGCCTCCCCAGGGTCCTGTTCATCGAGCGCTAACCGCCTACCATGGGTTCATGTTCAGCCAACCTGCATCAGCTAGGGTGGGGTGTATACGCGCGTGGTAGTAACAGAAATATCTTATCGAGAGCCAACCAACCGCTAAGTCAACTCACATCTCACGCAAGGGGGCTCGATGCAACAACTGTCTGGTTTGATTCCGTGTATCGTGCGTCAGGGCTTGATGCAACACATTGATCGATTGGGCCAGGAAACTACATACGCGCACGAGTCACGCATTGATCATCCGGGTTCAGTAAGCGAATGGATCGCTCGAATTCAGTAGTGCGAGGGCTCGCTCGAGTTCAGTAGTGTGAAGGGATTGCTTAGGTTTAGTATGCGAAGGGCTTGCTTGTGTTCAGTAAGCGAAGGGCTCGGTCGGGTTCAGTAAACGAAGGGCTCGCTCGGGTTCAATAGTGCGAAGGGATTTCTCGGGTTTTGTAAGCGAAGGGATCGCTCGGGTTCAGTAAGTGAAGGGCTCGCTCGGGTTCAGTAAGCCAAGGACTCGCACACGACCGTGTACGAGAGAAATGCGCAAACCACCCCAGCATCGCTCGGGCCCGACCACTGACCGTACATCGAGAAATCACCAAAAAATTCTCGCCCTCACCTCTACCATGTGTTGTTTATGTCATGGATGACCCAAAGAAACGTCATGCAGGCGCGACTCCGTCCGGGCCAGGACAAAAGAATCATTTATGTCATAATTTTTTGTCATAAAAGTTGATGCCAACCATATTCATGATGACACGTGTTTTTGTGACAATTATTGTTACGATACTGTCACAAAAAATATTTTTTGTTCAGGTCATAATGTTGCAGATGTGTCTTTTTCTTGTAGTGAGTGCCTTCTACATTTGTGCATTTGAGTAATGATGCCTTTACATAACAGGAGACAGCTCATAAGAAAAGTGGGCAAGGAGGACAAGGCAACATTAACCATGAGTAATATGTCATCATAGCTTAGGTATTCTAAACAAACAATTAGTCTTTTTTGGATTCTCTAGACAATATATATGAAATGCTTCAATCTAGATTTTGTGGTGCTGAGTGGTATCCCTAAGTAAGTAAAGGGGAAAGTTCCAACTGAGCAATCTATGATTGAAAATAAAGCATGGACATCCTCCTTATTCACATTTATTGGGATCAGATTTGATTTTTGGTAGTTAACCTTCAGCCTAGATTGGTAGAGCAAACTGACCAGTGAGGCTTCTGAGTTGTGATAGTTGTTGTGAGCAAGCTGGCAAGACCATCATGGTGTCATCAGCATAATGCACCATATGGAAATCAAGGCAAGAGTTGAACCTGATGGGTGGATGAATGCAACCCCTATTCATAGCATTGTTCGAGATTATCTGAAGGAAAGCAACAGCCAGAAGAAAGAGTAGTGGAGAGAGAGGGGGTCACCTTGTCTAACCGCTCTTTTACACTTAAAATTCTTACCGGGAACATTATTTAGGAGCACTGCAAAAGTAACTGAAGAAAGAAGTTGAGAAATACAGGAACATCACTTATCCCCAAAACCATTTCTTCTTAGAATTGCCAAAATCATGCCATGCTCAATTTTAGCGTCCCAAATTTTAAATTCCTTGTACTTGAGGAGCTAATTTTTAACATCACCTCAGAAATTAAGTCACCTAAAAAAAGAATTTAAAGAAATTAAGTTTGAGAAGAAGGATGGCTCACCATTCACCCTGTTGATGGATGTCCATGCCGCAACGGTGACATGTGTTTTCATTCGTTAGAGTTGAACAAAACATATTTCGTTGCCAACCCATTCATACATACCCTACCAATGCATTCTGGTGCTAAGTATGTTTGCGTGTGGAGCCAAGCACCGTCAGTACCTGAAATGGCAAAGTAAACTTTTTTCTCTCTCTTATTTGCTACCTCGAGTTCTTGGGAGGGTGCATTTTGCAACTCCATTTAGCAGCTTATACTAATACAAGTGATCTGTTTTGTTAATTAGAGATTAGACCGGTAGGTGCGTCCATGACCTGGGGGAACGTTGGAAGCCAGCGACGTACCGTCAACCACCCAATCCATCACACTCGCAGCAGCATCCTTCCGTCCAAGATTCGGGGCTCACTCTTTCGCGACACACAACTCGACTTTTTCACTTGCGCCAGCTTGCCGCATCACGCTTACTCGTGGGCCATGGAGCCCACGTGTCATCGACGTTTAGATCTCCATTGACAGTTCTTTGAGCAGCCATTAAAACAAAAGAGTCGGAATATAGAGGGTGGCGCAAAAATCCGTGGGAAACAGCGCCGACACTGGTGTACATGCCGGATCGTTTGATTAGGATATGTTCGCGCTGATGATGACGTTTGTCCTTACAATTTCTTTCTCATAATGATTAAGAATCGAAGCTAATCGTGCAACGCCACTATCATGTTAAATTATCCGTTCATGAGAGTATTCCGTCTACTACTAGTGATGGCTTGTCCACATATATATATTCCTATATGTTCTGTTGAATTGTTGAATTGTTTTTTCAGTGGCATAACTTTGGATAGCTCTGTTTTTGTTAGGTAGCCACACAAGCTTTCATATTTAAGGTACTGGGAATCATCGCTTGGTTTATAAATATGAAAAAAAAAACAATTGTCTTCTGCAAAAATTTACTCGTGCGCTCTGGCTTTACCAAGTACTCTCTTAAAAATAGATAACGTTTTAGAGATTGCTAGGGTCTCCAATATATATCTGGACGTTCATTTTGTACTTTTTATGAGAAATTTTTAATCTATTTATCTTTAACCATGACAGTACAACGAACACGAGAAATAATAAAAATTACATCCAGATTTATAGACCACCTAGCGACGACTACAAACATTGAAACAAGCCGAAGACGTGCCGCCGTCATTGCCCCTTCCTCGCCAGAGCCGGGCACAACTTGTTGTACTAGATAGTCGGAAAGTCGTCGTGCTAAGGCCCCATATGACTAAAGCGTCAGAACAGCAACCCCTGCCGATGAAGAGAAGCTTAAATGAAATGATCCAACCTGAAGACACGTGAATAAAGACGTATAAAGACCGGATCTGAGCAGACCTACTAAAGATAACCACCGACCATATCCCGTGAGATCCGCCGGAGACACACCTCCACACGCCCTCCATTGATGCTATACGCACCACCGGGACGGGGGCTGGGCGAGGAGAACCTTATTCCATCTTCAAGAAGCTGTCGCCGCCTCGTCTTCCTCAGCATGACACAAACCCTAACAAAATTTGAAGCAAAAATAGAGCCCTTCCGCCGGCAAGAGCCAGAATCTACCGCGCACCCATGGCCCTAAAGTCACAAGAGACGTAGCCGATCGGCGGCGCCGCCAACGGGAGGCAAATACCCTAGCCGCCTTTCCTTGGAGGAGAGATGAAGGGAGGAGAGACTTCTTTTCTTGTTTTCTTTCCAATACGAGTTTTGTTACATATATGAGTAAACATTTATACGAAATTTAAACAATGTATATGTAACAAATGTAATGATCATATTTAATCTTATCAACCTAGTCTTTTTGTATACAACCGTAGCCAAAGTTAGTAAAAACAATTATGGCATGCTTTCTTGAAAGTCTATCTATGAGCGAAGGTACTAGTTACAAATGTAGCAAAATTAGTTTTTAAAAAATGTAACAAAATTGTTTTCCCCGAGTTATCTAGTAACATCGACAGCGGCTAGGAACTCATCCCCTCTAGGTCTGCCGGTGAGCCCCCCCCCCCCCCTTCCTCTGTCGCTTCGGTTGCCGGTGGCGGCAAAAGAATCCATGTGCCTTGACTTTGGCTAGTAGTTTAGGTTATGTTTTTTCCGTCCTTGCAAAGCATCGCTCACTCGGAAGGAGTGATTTATCTTCGAACCATTTTTCCGGGATCCGATCCTCCTCGAGTTCTTTCATCGTGACGAAGTAAATGGAGCTCTAACATAGATTCCTGCAATCTTCTTGGTGTGACAGGATTAGGATCTTTGGCCGTGTGTGCATGACAACGAGATCTAGTGTGAGACACCTAAAATTTATTCAAGGGTTCAATGGCGATTACAACTCTAAGGGTTTGTTCTTAGGGGCATGTGCATGTATACTTCTCGACTGTTGTAGACAAGGTTAGGCCGACTTCGGGTGCTGACGTGTTGGCGACTCCTTCTACCGACAGTAGTGGTCGTTCGCTGGTCCAGGGATCTTGATGTATTTTATTATGTTTTGGAGTGCTTTGTACTTCTGCTAAAATTTTATAATAGATCCAGATCCTTTCGAAAAATGTAGCTGCATATGTCTCGTCGTCTTTCTTGTGTGCATCGTTGCTTCTTCGGCCTTTCAATGAATGTTAAGAAGGATCAACCTATGTACATCGATGCTTATCTATTAGAGTATGAATCTATCATCGTTTGAGAAGGTGGTATGAGCACTACCTCGTCGGTCCTATTATTACCGGTGTGTAGCCCATGAATTGGTTGTGACCAGAGATGATACATGTCGACATATGACAATATTTAGGACCAGCAAGGTCCCTTGGTGGTTCCGCTGTGGGAATTGAAATACACAAAGAGAGATCCGGCAATCAAGTACACAAGATTTACCCAGGTTCGGGCCGCCGTGAGGCGTAAAATCCTACTCCTGCTTTGGTGAAATTATATGTGAAAACCCAAATTACCAGAGAGCGCAGCTTGCCAACCAGGTGCTCGAAAGTGCAGTTACGTAGTGCAGTTCGGCAGGGTGTTGATCTTTGTAAAGGTTGCCATGGGTCTCCTTTTATAGACGAAAGGGGCTACCACAATGGCAAAATAGTAAATGCAGAAGCAGATAGTGGCTATAGTGCCGAATACCCAACTCTTATAGAATAAGACAAAAACATTAAATGCTCTATTAGGTGTTACGCTAGGAGGAATGCCGGCAAGGTTGTCGATCTCCACCCATACCACTCGCCCAACTACCTTATGTTCTATTGACACACCTCTGGGACGGGTGTCAATCAAGTTGTTCTTTAGCCACAGCGAAGCCACGTGCCCCCACAAGGTTCACCTAATCGCCTGCTCGCTCGACACCTATCGGCAGACTCTTTTTCGACTCCCATGATGGAACGGTGGAGGGAAGCTTGCCGGTTCAGAGCCTTGCCACTGCGTAGCCTTGCCGGTGCCTTGCCTGCCAACTATTTGACTCTTCATCTTTAGTACTTCTCTATGACCTGCCTCGAGGTCTTCTTCATGGTTTTAATAATCAAGTCTTGAGTGTTTAAAGGGCTATCCTTCGACAAGCTCTTGTCGCCAGGGACGCTGCAACCGTCTGTGCATTAGTCAGGGTATAAACGCCCATGTTTAATACATCGACAATACCTCGCGTGTTGTTGTTGGCATTGGTTCCAATGTCTTTTAGCGACATTTAGTTGTATCATGAATGTTTTGATTAGTAACATGTGAACTAAAACAAAAAAACACATATAATTTATTTTTACCTAATAATAAAGCATGGAGTCCTTCTACCCACTCACCATCTTACAAAAACCCTCCTCTATTTTTCTATAAATTAACCCGTGGTACACATTTAAATCACAGCCAAACCATTTTTCTGCATTTTTCAGAAAACCTCCTGAAGGTTTCAGGTAATCAACCCATCGTCCATATTTAAGTCAGCCGAATCATTTTTTTGTTTTAACAGAAAACCTCCTGACTTTTCGGTTAATCAATCCGCAGTTTATCTAAAACAAAATTATTCATATCTTTTAAACCGTAACTCTGATTTTAACATGTTATATATGAAATTTGTTTAGAAAAATATGTAGAATCTAAATGTGATGTTATTTTTAGTTGTTAAATATTTCTAAAATATTATTTTTGGTGCAAACTTAATCTATAGTGCATGGTCCGTTTTTCTTTCGTACCGGCGGCGATCTAAATTGTAAATAAACACCCATTAAAACTAGATTAAGAGGAAAGAAAACATCGATAGCCACGCATGCACACCTCTAAAAAACCTCGCGGGAAAAGTAACATATTTCTCATCTTATTCTGAGAGAGAGAGAGAGAGAGAGAGAGAGAGAGAGAGAGAGACGCCTTAGGACTGACCACATTCAAACGCGGCAACACAAATGTGATGCCATGTGAAAATAAAGGAGATGGGCCTATTAGGGTCTTGAGCATGGTTACTGGGTTAAGAGCGCGTGTAATTTTCTCTCCCATTGCAACGCACGAGCTTTTTTGCTAGTTAGTATTATTTTTTTAGGGAAACAACAGGACTCTACTGCGTATTTTTATTGATTTTCAAATAAATGATACAAAAGGTCTTAGGAAAGGTCTTAGGAACGTATAGTTAGTATATTGTAGTTGTAAATGTTATGCCCCTGGGTGGTTAGGAAAGTGAGAAACTATAAAACTGAAAATATATGGCTTTGTTGTTCTTATTAAACGGACCATCCAAAGTACAGTTACCATCAAGGCAACCCATCATTAGTCATTTGTATTTTAGGGTGATGAGATTGTTCTTTTGGATGGAGGGCCATGCATGTGAGCTAGACGTTGCAGCGGCCACCAAATCTCAAGGTTCCACCATACGTTCCTAGAATAACAAATCCTACCGGAATTGTTCTTTCAATTGTAGTTGCAACTTGCAACCTTTGTCTCTCTTTGTTTTTCTCGTTCTTCTATGTGCTTTGCGCTGCAGGTGGCCAGCTCACGAGACATTGCCACCGCGGGCCAGCAGCTCGTTATAGCTGCAACTTTCTATTGCCACTATATCCATTAATTTGGGTATATATTGTTAGGTAGTATACTAAATATATTGTAAAAAGGACAAATGTACCATTGATGTCCAGCTCAGCATCAAGAGAAAATGATAGCTTCCTGCTCAAACGAAGGATATTATAGATTTGGGATGTCAGTGCAGTTCAGACTGAACAACACAACAGTCTTTTTTTTTAGAAAAACAACACAACTGTCAGAGCATATCATTAAGTTTACAAGGACTTATTGGTGTAGGGAATTTAAAAAATCACTTTTAATCCCATCTAAATCAAATATGAGGGACTTATAGAGACTTAAAATGAGCATTTGGTACTTATGAAAGAAGACATTTAGGGAAGTCTTTTGGGGACTTTTAGTTGTAACATGGTCTTTTAGTCCATGTTTAGTCTCAGGAACCAAACAGATAAGGACTTTTTAGGGACTAGCGACTTTTTAGTGAGGACTAAAAAAATCTTAGGATTTATGAATCAAACAGAGTCTAATTATAATAGTTAAAACAAAAGAAGAGACAATGAGGACATGTCAGTCGCCATGGTTTGCGAGCTAAACTGGTCCATGTATGTGCTTGGGCCAGCCCAGCAAGAAGTGTGGCAGCTAGGGCCGCAAAATAAGTTAAAGTTATATGGCCTTTACGCCCATCCAGTAGATAAATAATGAAATTCTCAAGTAAAAGTCCGAGGCCCAGAAATTGTGCACTCTCGGCTTACGGGCAGCAACTAATGAACAAGTACTCATTTGACGTGTTCTCAACCGCCGTTGTATATCGTCCTTTGGGCGCTCCTTCCGTTTTTTGTTTTTTGTTTTTTCGCCCGCATTTTTAGATTTTTAGATAGTTTTTTGGCTTTTTGGTATTCCATCAGTCTGTCTTAGATTTTGAACAAAAAAATTGTTTTTTTTGGAAAAACACGGTTTTTTTTGCTTCCTCTCGGAAACGGAAAAATACGTGTTTTCTTTTTTTATATACTTTTGCGAAAGACATAGATTTGTTTTCACAAGAGGCGTGATCATGCCTCTCAAAAACAAAACAAACTAGAAGAACACCCGTGCGTTGCAACGGGGCCACATTAACTTTAAAAGTTCAATATTAATATTCTCATATATATCAAGTGACATTGGCGACCTGTTTTACCATCAATTCCTCACACACACTCTCTGCCTCCCTCTTCCTCACTCTCTCCCCCTCTCCCTCTCTCTCTCTCTAACACACACATATCCATCTTATTGGGTACGGGACCATAATCCATCTATTTCACACACACACGCTAGTACATAACAATATGCATTATGTGTATTATATTTTCCACCACAACTGAGGGAATTAATTTCATGTAAATCGGCCAGCCACACCTCCAAGAATACGCGGAAGAGGTGGCCCGGGTCGGCGTCGGCGCCGTCCGGCACGGGCCACGGGCCCGCTTCCAAGCGCGTCTGCGCGTCGGCCACCCACGCCGTGTCCTTCAAGTGCCACTTCCACCGCACCAACTCCCAGGGTCACGGCCATGGCCAGGGACAGGGAAGCCGCCCTTCTTTGCCCCCTTCACCGGCCGCGGCCAACGCGGTGCCGCGGCACCCAGCCTCGCCGTCCTCGTCCTCCAGCACCGTCGCGACCCAGTGACGCAGGCCAAGCATCGGCCTCGAGAATCAAGAACGCACGACAACGTAGAGGGAAGGAAAGGTCATATACATGTCATAAGAAAGGGAGTTTATTTACTGCTCCCTCGATGTATTGTTTCCTTTGTTTGGAGATTGATTACCATCCGTGAGTTAAGGTAAGGTTTACGTGATTGAGCGATTTTTTGAAAATCAATTATTTGTTTTCTAATTAATGTAATTGAGTGATTTAAGGTAAGGTTAATTAATTTAGATTTGATCTTTAGAGATTGTTCGTGATTGATTCTACATTACTAAATAACTTGCGCCAGTATGGAAAGTTCTGATCTGTTTAGATTTCTTTCGTTGTGTGAGAGGGTGACGCGAAAATAAACCGATGAAGTGAGGAGAGGGGACGAAAAAAATCTACGAAAAAAACCAGCGAAGGTGGGAGGAGGTACCAAAAAAACCATGAAAGGTGGGAGGAGACTACCAACTGCTTCATTAGGAGTAGAAATTATTAGAGATTAGAGATCATTTGTTTCCTGAAAATCTATTATTTGTTTCCTAAAGCAAATTGCATTAATGAGAGAGATTTCGTAGATTTGGCTAAGGTAGAAAAGAATCTATTATTTGTTTACTAAAGCAAATTGCATTAATGGGAGAGATCCGTTGATTTGGCTAAGGTAGGAAAGAATCTATTATTTGTTTGCTAAAGCAAATTGCATTAATAGAAGAGATCCGTTGATTTAGCTAAGGTAGGAAAGAATCTATTATTTATTTCCTAAAGAAAATTGCATTAATGAGAGAGATTTGTTGATTTGGCTAAGGTAGGCGGTTTTTGCGGTTCGTGGCGGCTTAGTGTGAGGTGGGACGAGGTACAAAAAAAACCATGGGAGGTGGGACGAAAAAAACCTGGAAGGTGGGAGTTTTCCTTGGTTAACCTACGAAATTTCGTAGATTTTGTTAGGACGAAAAAAATCGTGGAAGGTGGGACTAAAAAAAACCTGGAAGCGAGACTACCAACTGCTTCCTTAGGAGTAGAGAAACATGTTTTTTTTCCTTCATGAGAGGTACAGATTTGCTTCTGCTAGAGGCACATACGTGCCTCTGGGAAATGCATTTTTTTTCTTTGGCGAGAGGCATGAATTTGCTTCTCGTGGAAGCACAGATTTGCTTCCACGAGAGGCACGACCGTACCTCTCGAAAACAAAAAAAACACATTTTTTCCTTCACGAGAGGCACAGATTTGTTTCCGCGAGAGGCACAGACATGTCTCTCGGAAACAAAAAAAACACGTTTTTTTTTTGTGAGAGGCACGAATTTGCTTCTCGTGGAGGCACGATTTTGCTTCCGTGAGAGGCATGGTTTGTGCCTCTCAGAAATGAAAGAAAAAGAGTTTTTCTTTTCACAAGAGGTATGGGTTTACTTCTTGTGAAGGTACGAATTTGTTTATGCGAGAGGCATAATCATGCCTTTTTTCAAAAAAGGAAAAAATGTGCTCCCCGTTATGCTTTTTCGTCCAATCTTTTGTGATTTTTTTATCAAACCTATCAATACAGAACCTTGTTTTGAAGACCTTAATGTGAGGAATCAAACAATGAAAACGGTTCGAGATTTGAACGCACGATTTAAGAGATAAAACATTTTGAATAAACAGATATATAAAAAAGAAAAGAAAAAACTCCTAGATCGCGACAAATGACGCACTTGCAGTACCCCACTTGTCACAACCTGAAAAGGTGGAAGTGCTCTTTGCAAAGAGTGCTACTTAATTAATTATTTTGCGGCTTCTGATGTACGGTAGGCCAATTCTATATGACGTACGTAGGCCTATCCACACAAAATTCTATGACGTACGTAGGCTTCTGATGCCGCATGAAGACTCTTCCACACAAAACGACCCACATAATGGCTGTTATGTTATGTTTTTCTCTTTGTTCTTTTCAAATTTTAGTTTTTCTTCTGTTCTTCTATTTTTTTTCCTTTTTATATTGTTTTGCAATATAGGGTGAAATTGCCGCGGGAATCATGTTAAAGAAATGCATCAATGAGTGCTTAAAAGCAACTAAAACTAATGAAAATAAAAATGTAAATGTGTCCTTAGTTTATGTTTGAAAAATAATAAATCATTCAAAGTATGTGACAAAATGATGTATAGAAAGAAAACCCTTTTCTATTCAACATAATGTGACACCATCTTTTAACAAAAAATTGAGCATAGTATATGTATTTTTTGCTCCAAGGGTCCAACGCATATACCGTTCATGACCACACAAAATTTAAAAAAAAGATAAATTGTGACTAACATGCATGACTTGATTCGTCGGGAAAAAAGGCATGCATGACTTTAATGAAATTGCATGGTTTGCATGGATATTTTATTTCAAGAAGTGTAACTTATGAGAACATGCATGCTTCTAATATCACACGATTTTGATCGGATGGCTATAAATAGTGAAGGTGATGCGAAAGCATGCATGTTGAGAGACATCTAGTAGTGGGGGCTAGCTATTTAGATATAGTAGATTTGCATGTATGTGTGCAGTCACAGGCGAGTCCAGTGGGCAGGCTGAAGCCTGCCCTACAGAAAAAGCGGTTTTTACTACTAGTTTGCTTCGGTCCGGCCCAACTTTCTCCAACGCCCAAGAGCCAAGAGCCCAAGAGTCAACCAACTCGTTGTGCCCTTCCTCTAGACTCTATTCGAGCAGGTTTAGACGCGCCTCCGCCAACATACGTAATGGCGGCCTCCGCTCCTCCCATCCTCCGGTCCTCCCCGCTTTGCCATTCTATAGGAGCGCCACGGCGGCGGGCCAGCTTGTGCAGGTGGCACCATGATGTGCACGAGGACCGCATCCAGCAAGGGAGAAGCCATCAGGAATCCCGGAGCATCCAGCGTGCTGGTCACCGGGTGTTGGAGCCCTCATCGCTGGCTATAGAAGTGGAGGCGCCAACAGTCGTAGCTACGGCTCGGCTCACACAGTCGCACGTCGTCACCGGTGAAAGAAATATGCCCTAGAGGCAATAATAAAGTTGTTATTTTATATTTTCTTATCCATGATAAAGGTTTATTATTCATGTTATAATTATATTGATCGGAAACTTAAATACATGTGTGAATACATAAACAAATACTGTGTCCCTAGTAAGTCTCTACTAGACTAGCTCGTTGATCAAATATGGTTAAGGTTTCCTAACCATAGGCATGTGTTGTCATTTGATAACGGGATCACATCATTAGGATAATGATGTGATGGACAAGACCCATCTGTTAGCTTAGCATATTGATCGTTTAGTTTATTGCTATTTCTTTCTTAATGTCAAATACATATTCCTTCGACTATGAAATTATGCAACTCCAGGATACCGGTGGAATACCTTGTGTGCTATCAAACGTCACAACGTAACTGGCTGATCATAAAGATGCTCTACAGGTATCTCTGAAGGTGTTTGTTGAGTTGGCATAGATCGAGATTAGGATTTGTCACTCCGAGTATCGGAGAGGTATCTTTGGGCTCTCTCGGTAATACACATCATAAGAAGCCTTGCAAACATAGTGACTAAGAAGTTAGTTGCAAGATGATGTATTACAGAACGAGTAAAGAGACTTTCCGATAACGAGATTGAACTAGGTAGGAAGATATCGACGATCGAATCTCGGGCAAGTAACATACCGATGGACAAAGGGAATTACGTATGTTGTCATAAGGTTTGACCGATAAAGATCTTCGTAGAATATGTAGGAGCCAATATGGACATCTAGGTTTCGTTATTGGTTATTAACTGGAGAGTTTTCTCGGTCAGTCTACATAGTTCTTGAACCCGCAGGGTTCGCACGCTTAACATTCGTTGACGATATAGTGTTATATGAGTTATATGATTTGGTGATCGAATGTTGTTCGGAGTCCCGGATGAGATCACAGTCATGACGAGGAGTCTCAAATTGTCGAGAGATAAATATTGATATATAGGACGATGGTATTCATACACCGGAAGTGTTTCTGAGTGTACCGGGTAGTCATCGGAGTACCGGAGGGGGTACCTAACACCCCCGGGAGAGTAATGAGCCTATTGGGCCATTAGAGGGGAGCACACCAGCCCACAAGGGGCTGGCGCACCCCCTATGGCAGCCGTGTTGGGGAACGTAGTAATTTCAAAAAAAAATCCTACGCACACGCAAGATCATGGTGATGCATAGCAACGAGAGGGGAGAGTGTGTCCACGTACCCTCATAGACCGAAAGCGGAAGCCTTAGCACAATGCGAATGATGTAGTCATACGTCTTCACGATCCGACCGATCAAGTACCGAACGCACGGCACCTTCGAGTTCTGCACACGTTCAACTCGATGACGTCCCTCGAACTCTGATCCAGTCGAGCTTTGAGGGAGAGTTCCGTCAGCACGACAGCGTGGTGACGATGTTGATATTCTACCGTCGCAGGGCTTCGCCTAAGCACCACTACGATATTATCGAGGTGGACTATGGTGGAGAGGGGCACCGCACACGGCTAAAAGATCCAAGAGGTCAATTGTTGTGTCTATGGGGTGCCCCTGGCCACGTATATAAAGGAGTGGAGGAGGGGGAGAGGGCCGACCCCTATGGCGCGCCCTGGAGGAGTCCTACTCCCACCGGGAGTAGGATTTCTCCCCTTCCAAGTAGTAGGAGTAGGAGACAAGAAAGGGGAAGAGGGAAGAGAAGGAAGGAGGGGGCGCCGCCCCTCCCCCTAGTCCAATTCGGACTAGTCATTGGGGGGGCTGCCTCTCTCTCTCTCCCCTAAAGCCCAATAAGGCCCATATACTTCTTCCCCCGTATTCCCATAACTCCCCGGTACTCTGAAAAATACCCGAACCACTCGGAACCTTTCCGATGTCCGAATATAGTTGTCCAATAAATCGATCTTTACGTCTCGACCATTTCGAGACTCCTCGTCATGTCCCCGATATCATCCGGGACTCCGAACTACCTTAGGTACATCAAAACATATAAACTCATAATATAACCATCATCGAACTTTAAGCGTGTGGACCCTAAGGGTTCGAGAACTATGTAGATGTGAAGACCCCGATTCTAAGTCACACCGATCTAGCATATAACACCTCATATCACTTTGCGGCCTCACGCACGGTATTCCCACGGGTGTCGCCTTACCATGGCCCGGGACCGTTTGCGCCTTTTGGCTCACGTATATGATGGTACGCTAGCATCCATATGACAGAGAACCCGGGCCGACTTGACTAGTCGTGAACCCAAAGCGGCACTAACTTACGGGGACAGGCATACATGAATCAACATCGAGCATGTCGGTCAGCAGCGTGTGAATCCGGGCTGTAGCACTGGGCTAACAGGACTGCGGTGAACCGGGCTGTAGCAGGCTAGGCAGGACTCCGGATGTCACCGCGTGACATTTCTCCGAAGGGAAAGACACAGGAACGAAGTGAATCACATGCCGGCCAGTCAAGTGCTCCGGAGCAGTAGTGCTGGCTAGCAGGACTCCGGTGAACCGGGCTGTAGCGGACTACTATGGCTCATGGAAGCACAAGACTACATTTCCCCATAATAGAGGCTACCAAGGATAAACAACTAGGTTGTCGGATCCCAACATACCAAGCATTTCAATCATACACACAATATGCTCGATATGTGTAAATACAACATGGCATCACAACATAACACTACGACTCAAGTATTTATTCATTACGCTCCGAGGAGCGAGATATTACAAACATGGGTCTCATGACCCAACATTCAGAGCATACACGTCAAAGCACATACGGAAGCTTAACTTGTCTGAGTACAGACAACTAAAAATGAAGAAGGCTGAGGAGCTTGACTATCTACAAGACCCTCCCAAGGGTACAAGATCATAGCTGAGGTAACAAGCTAAACATCGAAGTCCACGTGGAACTACTAGCGAGACTGAAGTCTCTATGCAAAAACATAAATTAAGCAAACGTGAGTACAAATGTACCCAGCAAGACTTACATCAGAACTAACTACATATGCATCAGTATCAATAAAGGGATGGTGGAGTTTAACTGCAGCAAGCCAGCTTTGACTCGATGGCTATCCTGAACTACGACTGCAAGTAACTCTTTTGAGGTGGCGCACACGAGTCCACATATTCACCATATCAATACTCCACTATGGATCCGCTCCCGTCTCCCTACGAGAAGGCCATCCATAGCACTCACTCTTATCTTGCGCATTTTCGAGTATCCACTTTTACTTGTCTATGAACTATGCAAGGGGTCCAAGTTTCCATATCCGAGGAATCCGGCTATTCGAATAGATAATGATAACCCTGCAGGGGTGTACTTCTTCACACACGCTCTCGCCACTTACCACCATGTACACGTCGTGTATCTCGACAACCTTCAAGCGGAAGCCTGGTGAGGGAGTCGGCCATGACCTGACTAATCGCACAAGTCTCTCGTCCAGGTTTATTGCCTATTCGGGTTCCATCCGCAAGGAGATCCAGCCGGGGTGTCGCTCACGGCCCCAAACGATGTGTGCAGGGTTCCCAAGCCCACCATCCGGGTGCCACTTGGTACACCGTGCCACTGTGCCTAGTCTGTCCCAAGCCCACCTATACCGGGTGCCACTTGGTAGACTACTAACACTACCTACAAACACCAGAAACTAGTTGCAACTCCTGGACAGAGATCGAGTTGATTAATAAGCCGAGAGGGGCCGAGTTACCGGAACCCAATGTGTGGTAGTAACTGTTCATGGATCACAAACACAGAACTCAGTTCCTGAGAACGGCTGCAATGAGACAACCCACCATGTACTCCTACATGGCCTCTCACCGCTACCTTTACCAAATAGTGTTCACACACTTAGCTCTCAACGGTAGGACATGTTCACCACGTTCTAATTCATTCCTGATGAATCAGACCTGACTCAACTCTAAGCAGTAGCAGGCATGAGAGCAAGCATGAATGAGTAGGCACATCAGGGCTCAAACAACTCCTACTCATGCTAGTGGGTTTCATCTATTTACTGTGGCAATGACAGGTCATGCAGAGGAAAGGGGTTCAACTACCGCAGCATGTAGCAGTTGAATCGTTGTTGTCCTAATGCAGTAAAAGAGAGCAGGAGCGAGAGAGTGGGATTGTATCAGAATGAACAAGGGGGTTTTGCTTGCCTGGCACTTCTGAAGATAGTATAGCTCTTCATCGGTGTCATCGATCACGTCGTCGGAAACATCGTCTACTAAGAGGGGGCAAATACCGGCAATAGAGAGGAAACACAATCAATGCAATGCAACAATGTGATGCATGATCATGACATGGCAATATGTTGTGATTTGGGCTAATGCAACAGAAAGTCATTTTAATTGAAGTGGAATTCAAAACTACATCAAATTCCAACTCCAAACCTATTTTCAAATTTTCCCTAATCATGTTTCATCCTAAACAGTGAGGTTAACTTGCTCAAACATGCATGAAAATGCCATAAACATATTCCTTGAATTTCTGTAATAATTTTTCATATATAATTTATCTTATTTGGAGTTACGGTTGAATTTCTATGATTTTTCAAAGTTTGCAACATATTCTGAAATTTCCAAATCATTTTTGAATTAGAAATATTCCAGAAAATGCTTACTGCGTCAGCATGACATCAGACTGACATCACCAGGTCAGCTATCCGGTCCAGGTCAAACCTGACGTGCGGGGTCCACACGTCAGTGTAACAGGGCAAGAACAGAGGCTGACCAGTGGGCCAGGTCAACGTTGACGTGGCAGGGTCAACTGACAGGGGGACCGACTGGTTTAATTTAATCTAAATAGGGAATAAATCCCACGGTTAATTAGGGAATGGGCCCACTATCAGTTGCACATGGTTTAGTTAGCAGGGTGATTAGCCCCTAATGACGACCACATCGGCAGTCGCCGGAGCCTTGCCGGCGGTGACCCAAACGACGGCGGCTCGGCTCGGATTTGAGCTACGAGTGGTGGTTTGGTGAGCTGAGGGCTCCGGGGAGTAGCTCTTGCTCGTCCGCATCCAAAGGACCGGACGGGAGGCCGCGGGGTGGCTGGAAAGTGACCGGCGACGAGGTTTGGCAGCGGCGGCGGCACGGTGGGTTGCAGGTTTGGGGTTGTGGTGCGCTAGGGGAGGAGATGGTGCATGCGTTCGACTCCTGGGAGCACGGTGAGTACAAAGGCAGGCTCAACAAGGTACGGCGGCAGCTGTGGCCACGGCAGCAACACGGCAGGGCGACGACGAGCTCGGGCATGACGGGGATCGAGGCTAGCAGAGAGAAACAGAGGGGGCGAGCATAGGGGAAGGTGTAGAAGCTCACAAGGGATCGGGGGAGAAGCTCAGCGACTCGGGGAAGCTTCTGCAACAACGAATCGACGGGCGGCAATCGTCGGGGCAAAGGATGATGACGATGGCGATGGCGGTGTTCCAGGGCACCCGGCGTTGCGTGACTCGGCGAGGAGGACGAAGGCGATGAGGCGGATCCCTGGGGCACGTCGGGAAGGCGAGAGGGAGGCAGTGGCCATGGTGAACGGCGACGGTGGCGACGAGCTCCGCTCAGTCGGCGTGAGAGAGGGAGACAGAGGAGGGGAACGGGGGAGAGGGAGAGAGCGAGGGGGTTCAGACGGCTCCAGGGGGTCGCGTGGCATCTCAGGGGAGGCCGGGGGCAAGCAGGCAGAGAGGAGGTGGCCGGCGCGTGGGCACGCGCGGAGACCACACGCCCTCCTGCCTACTGGCAGGAGGTTGAGGACGGTGCGCGGTTGGGCTGGGCCAGCTGGGCTGGACAGGTAAGCCAGGTACAGTGCCCTCTCTTTTCTTTCTGTTTTTGTTTTATATTTTCTTTGTATGTTTTGATTTAGTAAAAATACTAAACCACTTGATAAAATGCTGAAAATAATTGTGGGCACTTGTGAAATTATTTCCAACAACCCTCAAGTACCTTCAGAATTATTTGGACAATTAAAAATATATATAAGATTTAAATGTCCAAATTCAAATACTTATGGATTAATTCAAAAATCCAAAGTGTCCTACAAAAATGTGCACCATTTTTGGCGGAGGTTCTAGACCAATCCAAAGATGATGAACATTTTTGGGAAGGCATTTTGGGTTCATTGAAAATATTTTTTATTAGAACCTAGTTGAATTCTTTCTGATGCTAGGGTTTGGTCAATCCCCATTTCAACTTAAATAGAATTTAAACATGATGCAAAACACCAGGCAGTACCAGCAGCTAGGGATGTGACAACTCACCCCCACTAAAACAAGAATCTTGTCCCGAGATTCAAGAAGTGAAGTAAGAAGACAGAGGGGTCACAAAACTATCACAGTCTTCTCGATCCAACTGCCCTTCTCGAAGATACCGATATATTGCATCACATTGCTCTTGACGTCTTTGTCTTCGAGATCTTCATCCAACACGATGATGACGGAAGGAAACTCTACAGGAAACGATCTTCTCAAAGATCAAGCAACTCAAGATCAACTCATGGAGTGAGATGTTGAAACATCTCTTGGGCTGAGACACAAACACACATCGAGAGAGATGGGAGTTAATAGATGACAAGGGTTCAAATTGGTAGGCAACAATTCCATGCTGGAGTAGGATGGTGCATGGTTCCAAAGTAGCGAGGAGGTAATTGCCATGATACCATAACGGGACACCTTAGGGAAAGGTGACTCGTAGAGCATTTCCCTTAAGTGGCAAAAAGAATTACTTTTGATACAAAGATCATTGAAACTCTTTATACCAGCCTGAGGTAATCACAATCGATCGTTGGAAGGGGTTCGAAAGAATGGCATACTCCAACTAGGATGGATGATGTGGACTACCTTGTTGAAGACAACGCAATGAGTGATTTTTGCTTATCATTGGAGATGGATGGACCCATGGTAAGCCCACTTTGAAGATAATCCTGAGTAGTAATTACCGAGAGGGCAACCCATGGTAGGATTGGCACAATGGGGTGCAAGCTGGGAACAAAATGCAAATGGTGGGAATGTTTCAACCATCATATCTGCCTGAGATTCAGATCTAGTTAGAAACAGGATACTTCAGACTCATTGAGTCTAGAAGAAAATGAAAGTTTACAACACCAATCAACGAGATGGCGTTGCGAGATTCTCGGGAAATGGACTATGGTAGTAAGCTCCAAAACATGAGGTGGTTCTGCTACAAACATGTGATCATGCTATCCCAGACAAGCATGACCACATAGTTGTCTTACAACGAAACACTATCGAGTTCAGGTGGGGAACCATCATTGCGGATAACGAGGTCCTTGATTAAGCCCGGGTTAGCTCTTAAAAAGGAACTTCTTCTCCTTGAACAATTCAATTAGTGGCTTGGTGTGCTAGGGAATACATATGGAATTAAGATGATCAGTCTATCAGACCATAAAATACTTCGCACATGCATGACTGACTTGGGATGATTCGAGAGGAAGCAAAAAAAACTTTCTTGAATTCACGGCGGCAACTTACATCAAGTGCACGTGACTTAGAGGAAGTATCTTCTTTCATACAAACATATACCTCATGAACGAGACACGAGGGAAACGCTTACAAAGTTTCCAACATTAGCTTAATGTTCAACATAAATCATGGAAAGGATAAGGATGTTGTCGATGGGCTCAACAACAATTCATCCAGGTTTCCATATAAATGGAATCCCACGACTATGTGAACAAGATGATAGCATTGTTCAGACCCAAAGGATATAATGGTGTATGCTCGAGGAAACAACCACGAGTAAGACAACATTACGAACATTGTTGGTTCTGATTTGATTTGACGATAGCCCATGTTCAAATCAAAGTTTCAACAAGACAATAAATCCAACAACTAAACACGAAGGTCAATCGATGAAGATTTCATCTTGCTTCAACACACACACACACCACAGATATCCCTTCGGAACGAACTAAGTTAGACAAGCTTTTATCTTCCAACTCTCCAAGTTGTTGTTTAACTCGACCAACTAGCTCAGGGATATCCAACATGGATTCTTGGAGAAGGGGTGGTTTATAAGGAAACCAACTTGATCGCGAGCTCAACATAACGGTCAGAGAACAACTTGGTGATACTTCCAAGAGGATAATCGGAAAATCACGAACCACCGATATGTCTCTAAGCTCGAGATCAATCTTGCTTTTTAGGGCAAGATGATATGATCAAAAGAGCGAGGAATGACACAATCCTAACTCATTGATCGAAGGGTGCACCAGGAAAAATGGACTAGGTAGCACGATCAGTCTTAGAATGATAATTCAATAACCAACATGCTAAGAATGAAATTATCGTCCATTAACCACCAAGCAACACGGTTGCTAGGAGTATTGATTTCACACATCATAATTCACTTGTCGGTATTCCAGTTACAACAACACGAAGCCGAGGAACGAATGATGATGGCGAGAAGTATCACTGCGTCAAGAATTCATTTGAGGGTGTGTGCAATTCTCACAATACTCTTGTTATGGAAGAGGGTGAGACTCCGCGGTAGAACAGAACAAAAGCTGGATTGGCATTTTGATCTGCGGGATACAACTACTTTGACCCAATCCTAGATGTGGACGAGGTACTGGAGTTTGTTTCTCCTAGTCATTCCATAATAGAATGGCTTGATGGACCAGAAGAATAATAGGCATCGATGAGCACGAATGCACAACTATTCCTGACTATCAAGTGATAGACTAGGGTCGGGATACAGCTGAGGAGGGTCAACTCAAGGAACATATAACTTTCCGAGTTGTGGATGCATAGATTAGTATGTCGAACCAAGTTCAACATGTTTCTTTCGGATAACCCATGCAGAGAGGTAGGATTGGCAGAGTCACAATTATGAATGGAGAACTCCTCAAGAGTAATCTGATTGTGATCTTTTGGTTCAAATAACTTCTACCATATTGGCTCATGGTATTGGAAGAACGATATACCACAGACCTCGGGGACTATCGCAAGGGTTACTAATATCCTAAACTAGCAACACTATCAACAAGAGGTAAGTAGAGTGAAACTTGGGCTCAAAAACCCAGAAATAGAATGCCTACTACTAAATGGCATCACTAGATGCTTCCGAGAATGGTGGCCAGAATCATCACACTGGGGATACGAAAGCATTGCTAAATTACTGAGTGGTTCTCGAGGACACCTAGGGTCATAATACTAACTCCAACATACACGTCAAGGCAACGGAGTACCTCAACAGAGCGATTAGTGTGCTTAATCTGGCCCAAAGGAACATCGAGAGTGGGAAGAAGGGATTTACAAATGTATCAGATTGTTTAGAAACCTGGGATGACTCGGACAGCATAACAGCTATAAATGCTCAAAATGATTTGAGACATCCTATAAAATGGTGGCATAACCACTCAACATCACAATATCAAGGTTCTGAGGCCAGCTATGAACATATGGAAGTAGTAGGAACTGAACTGAGGCTTGAACTCAACAATCCTAGGCAACTACGGTTTAGTAACATGTCATCCTGAGAGATAGAAGAGAAGCCTAGTTCTTAACCCCCGTAGAAAATAAGAGGTTGACTCAGAGCAGAAGGGCATAAGGTAAAGGAGTAAAAAGAGCCTTAAGTTCCCATCCACAATCAATTCCCCTGTATAACTAAAGCATTTCTAGACACGACTTCGACCATCTTGGCTTGGTAATCCTGCAGGCAGTCAGGCTCTGATACCAAAGCTGTCAGGGCCTCGATTCTAAGTCACACCGATCTAGCATATAACACCTCATATCACTTTGCGGCCTCACGCACGGTATTCCCACGGGTGTCGCCTTACCATGGCCCGGGACCGTTTGCGCCTTTTGGCTCACGTATATGATGGTACGCTAGCATCCATATAACAGAGAACCCGGGCCGACATGACTAGTCGTGAACCCAAAGCGGCACTAACTTACGGGGACATGCATACATGAATCAACATCGAGCATGTCGGTCAGCAGCGTGTGAATCCGGGCTGTAGCACTGAGCTAACAGGACTGCGGTGAACCGGGCTGTAGCAGGCTAGGCAGGACTCCGGATGTCACCGCGTGACATTTCTCCGAAGGGAAAGACACAGGAACGAAGTGAATCACATGTCGGCCAGTCAAGTGCTCCGGAGCGGTAGTGTTGGCTAGCAGGACTCCGGTGAACCGGGCTGTAGCGGACTACTATGGCTCATGGAAGCACAAGACTACATTTCCCCATAATAGAGGCTACCAAGGATAAACAACTAGGTTGTCGGATCCCACACATACCAAGCATTTCAATCATACACACAATATGCTCGATATGTGTAAATACAACATGGCATCACAACATAACACTACGACTCAAGTATTTATTCATTACGCTCCGAGGAGCGAGATATTACAAACATGGGTCTCATGACCCAACATTCAGAGCATACACGTCAAAGCACATACGGAAGCTTAACTTGTCTGAGTACAGACAACTAAAAATGAAGAAGGCTGAGGAGCTTGACTATCTACAAGACCCTCCCAAGGGTACAAGATCGTAGCTGAGGTAACAAGCTAAACATCGAAGTCCACGTGGAACTACTAGCGAGACTGAAGTCTCTATGCAAAAACATAAATTAAGCAAACGTGAGTACAAATGTACCCAGCAAGACTTACATCAGAACTAACTACATATGCATCAGTATCAATAAAGGGATGGTGGAGTTTAACTGCAGCAAGCCAGCTTTGACTCGATGGCTATCCTGAACTACGACTGCAAGTAACTCTTTTGAGGTGGCGCACACGAGTCCACATATTCACCATATCAATACTCCACTATGGATCCGCTCCCGTCTCCCTACGAGAAGGCCATCCATAGCACTCACTCTTATCTTGCGCATTTTAGAGTATCCACTTTCACTTGTCTATGAACTATGCAAGGGGTCCAAGTTTCCATATCCGAGGAATCCGGCTATTCGAATAGATAATGATAACCCTGCAGGGGTGTACTTCTTCACACACGCTCTTGCCACTTACCACCATGTACACGTCGTGTATCTCGACAACCTTCAAGCGGAAGCCTGGTGAGGGAGTCGGCCACGACCTGACTAATCGCACAAGTCTCTCGTCCAGGTTTATCGCCTATTCGGGTTCCATCCGCAAGGAGATCTGGCCGAGGTGTCGCTCACGGCCCCAAACGATGTGTGCAGGGTTCCCAAGCCCACCATCCGGGTGCCATTTGGTACACCGTGCCACTGTGCCTAGTCTGTCCCAAGCCCACCTGTACCGGGTGCCACTTGGTAGACTACTAACACTACCTACAAACACCAGAAACTAGTTGCAACTCCTGGACAAAGATCGAGTTGATTAATAAGCCAATAGGGGCCGAGTTACCGGAACCCAATGTGTGGTAGTAACTGTTCATGGATCACAAACACAAAACTCAGTTCCCGAGAACGACTGCAATGAGACAACCCACCATGTACTCCTACATGGCCTCTCACCGCTACCTTTACCAAATAGTGTTCACACACTTAGCTCTCAACGGTAGGACATGTTCACCACGTTCCAATTCATTCCTGATGAATCAGACCTGACTCAACTCTAAGCAGTAGCAGGCGTGACAGCAAGCATGAATGAGTAGGCACATCAGGGCTCAAACAACTCCTACTCATGCTAGTGGGTTTCATCTATTTACTGTGGCAATGACAGGTCATGCAGAGGAAAGGGGTTCAACTACCGTAGCATGTAACAGTTGAATCGTTGTTGTCCTAATGCAGTAAAAGAGAGCAGGAGCGAGAGAGTGGGATTGTATCGGAATGAACAAGGGGGTTTTGCTTGCCTGGCACTTCTGAAGATAGTATAGCTCTTTATCGTTGTCATCGATCACGTCATCGGAAACATCGTCTACTGAGAGGGGGCAAATACCGGCAATAAAGAGGAAACACAATCAATGCAATGCAACAATGTGATGCATGATCATGACATGGCAATATGCTATGATTTGGGCTAATGCAACAGAAAGTCATTTTAATTGAAGTGGAATTCAAAACTACATCAAATTCCAACTCCAAACCTATTTTCAAATTTTCCCTAATCATGTTTCATCCTAAACAGTGAGGTTAACTTGCTCAAACATGCATGAAAATGCCATAAACATTTTTCTTGAATTTTTCTGATAATTTTTCATATATAATTTATCTTATTTGGAGTTACGGTTGAGTTTCTATGATTTTTCAAAGTTTGCAACATTTTCTGAAATTTCCAAATCATTTTTGAATTAGAAATATTCCAGAAAATGCTTACTGCATCAGCATGACATCAGACTGACAACAGCAGGTCAGCTAACCGGTCCAGGTCAAACCTAACGTGTGGGGTCCACACGTCAGTGTAACAGGGTAAGAATAGAGGCTGACCAGTGGGCCAGGTCAACGTTGACGTGGCAGGGTCAACTGACAGGGGGACCGATTGGTTTAACTTAATCTAAATAGGGAATAAATCCCACGGTTAATTAGGGAATGGGCCCACTATCAGTTGCACATGGTTTAGTTAGCAGGGTGATTAGCCCCTAATGACGACCACATCGGCAGTCGCCGGAGCCTTGCCGGCGGCGACCTAAATGACGGCGGCTCGGCTCGTATTTGAGCTACGGTTGGTGGTTTGGCGAGCTGAGGGCTCCGGGGAGTAGCTCTTGCTCGTCCGCATCCAAAGGACCGGACGGGAGGCCGCGGGGTGGCTGAAAGTGACCGGCGACGAGGTTTGGCAGCGGCGGCGGCACGGTGGGTTGCGGGTTTGGGGTTGTGGTGCACTAGGGGAGGAGCTGGTGGGTGCGTTCGGCTCCTGGTAGCACGGTGAGTACAAAGGCAGGCTCAACAAGGTACGTCGGCAGTTGTGGCCACAACAGCAACACGGCAGGGCGACGGCGAGCTCGGGCATGGCGGGGATCGAGGCTAGCAGAGAGAAACAGAGGGGGCGAGCATAGGGGAAGGTGTAGAAGCTCACAAGGGATCGGGGGAGAAGCTCAGCGACTCGGGGAAGCTTCTGCGACGGCGAATCGACGGGCGGCAATCGTCGGGGCAGAGGACGATGGCGGCGTTCCAGGGCACCCGGCGTTGCGTGACTCAGCGAGGAGGACGAAGGCGATGAGGCGGATCCCTGGGGCACGTCGGGGAGGCGAGAGGGAGGCAGTGGCCATGGTGAACGGCGACGGTGGCGACATGCTCCGCTCGGTCGGCGTGAGAGAGCGAGACAGAGGAGGGGAACGAGGGAGAGGGAGAGAGCGTGGGGTTTTAGACGGCTCCAGGGGGTCGCGTGGCATCTCAGGGGAGGCCGGGGGCAACCAGGCAGAGAGGAGGTGGCCGGCGCGTGGGCGCGCGCGGAGACCACACGCCCTCCTGTCTACTGGCAGGAGGTTGAGGACGGTGCGCGGTTGGGCTGGGCCAGCTGGGCTGGACAGGTAAGCCAGGTACAGTGCCCTCTCTTTTCTTTCTGTTTTTGTTTTCTATTTTCTTTGTATGTTTTGATTTAGTAAAAATACTAAACCACCTGATAAAATGCTGAAAATAATTGTGGCACTTGTGAAATTATTTCCAACAGCCCTCAAGTACCTTCAGAATTATTTGGACAATTAAAAATATTTATAAGATTTAAATGTCCAAATTCAAATACTTATGCATTAATTCAAAAATCCAAAGTGTCCTAGAAAAATGTGCACCATTTTTGGCGGAGGTTCTAGACCAATCCAAAGATGATGAACATTTTTGGGAAGGCATTTTGGGTTCATTGAAAATATTTTTATTAGAACCTAGTTGAATTCTTTGAATTTAAACATGATGCAACAAGATGCAAAATACTAGGCAGTACCAGCAGCTAGGGATGTGACAGTAGACATGATCGAGACACGTCTCTGGTCAATAACCAATAGCGGAACATGGATGCTCATATTGGCTCCTACATATTCTATGAAGATCTTTATCGGTCAAACTGCATAACAACATACGTTGTTCCCTTTATCATCGGTATGTTATTTGCCCGAGATTCAATCGTCGGTATCTCAATACCTAGTTCAATCTCATTACCGGCAAGTCTCTTTACTCGTTCCGTAATACATCATCCCGCAACTAACTCATTAGTTGCAATCCTTGCAAGGCTTAGGTGATGTGTATTACCGAGTGGGTCCAGAGATACCTCTCCGACAATCGGAGTGACAAATCTTAATATCAAAATACGCCAACCCAACAAGTACCTTCGAAGACACCTGTAGAGCACCTTTATAATCACCCAGTTACGTTGTGACGTTTGGTAGCACACAAAGTGTTCCTCCGGTAAACGGGAGTTGCATAATCTCATAGTCATAGGAACATGTATAAGTCATGAATAAAGCAATAGCAACATACTAAACGATCAAGTGCTAAGCTAACGGAATGGGTCAAGTCAATCACATCATTCTCCTAATGATGTGATCATGTTAATGAAATGACAACTCATGTCTATGGTTAGGAAACTTAACCATCTGTGATTAACGAGCTAGTCAAGTAGAGGCATACTGGTGACACCATGTTTGTCTATGTATTCACACGTGTATTATGTTTCCGGTTAATACAATTCTAGCATGAATAATAAACATTTATCATGAAATAAGGAAATAAATAATAACTTTATTATTGCCTCTAGGGCATATTTCCTTCAGTCTCCCACTTGCACTAGAGTCAATAATCTAGTTCACATCGCCATGTGATTTAACACCAATAGTTCACATCACCATGTGATCAACACCCAAAGGGTTTACTAGAGTCAATAATCTAGTTCACATCGCTATGTGATTAACACCCAAAGAGTACTAAGGTGTGATCATGTTTTGCTTGTGAGAGAAGTTCAGTCTACGGGTCTGCCAGATTCAGATCCGTATGTATTTTGCAAATTTCTATGTCAACAATGCTCTGCACGGAGCTACTCTAGCTAATTGCTCCCACTTTCAAAATGTATCCAGATTGAGACTTAGAATCATCTAGATTAGTGTCAAAATTTGCATCGACGTAACCCTTTACGATGAACCTTTTGTCACCTCCATAATCGAGAAACATATCCTTATTCTACTAAGGATAATTTTGACCGCTATCCAGTGATCTACTCCTAGATAACTATTGTACTCCCTTGATAAACTCAGTGTAGGGTATACAATAGATCTGGTACACAACATGACATACTTTATAGAAACTATGGCTGAGGCATAGGGGATGAATTTTATTCTCCTTCTATCTTCTGCCGTGGTCGGGCTTTGAGTCTTACTCAATTTCACACCTTGTAACACAGGTAAGAATGTTTTCTTTGACTGTTCCATTTTGAACTACTTCAAAATCTTGTCAAGGTATGTACTCATTGAAAAAACTTATCAAGCGTCTTGATCTATCTCTATAGATCTTGATGCTCAATATGTAAGTAGCTTCACCGAGGTCTTTATTTGAAAAACTCCTTTCAAATACTCCTTTATGATTTCCAGAAAATTCTACATTATTTCCGATCAACAATATGTCATTCACATATATTTATCAGAAATGTTGTATTGCTCCCACTCACTTTATTGTAAATACAGAATTCACCACAAGTGTGTATAAAACTATATGCTTTGATCAACTCATCAAAGCGTATATTCCAACTCTGAGATACTTGCACCAGTCCATAGATGGATCGCTAGAGCTTGCACATTTTGTTAGCACCTTTAGGATCGACAAAACCTTCTGGTTGCATCATATACAACTCTTCTTTTAAGAAATCCATGAAGGAATACAATTTTTACATCCATTTGCCAGATTTCATAAAATGGGGCAACTGCTAACATGATTCAGACAGACTTTTAAGCATCGATACGAGTGAAAAAAATCTCATCATAGTCAACACCTTGAACTTGTCGAAAACATTTTGCGACAATTCGAGCTTTGTAGATAGTAACACTACTATCAGCATCCGTCTACCTCTTGAAGATCCATTTATTCTTAATGACTCACCAATCATCGGGCAAGTCAATCAAAGTCCATACTTTGTTCTCATACATGGATCCCATCTCAGATTTCATGGTCTCAAGCCATTTCGCGGAATCCGGGCTCATCATCGCTTCCTCATAGTTTGTAGGTTTGTCATGGTCAAGTAACATGACATCCAGAACAGGATTACCGTACCACTCTGGTGCGGATCTCACTCTGGTTGACCTACGAAGTTCGGTAGTAACTTGATCTAAAGTTACATGATTATCATCATTAGCTTCCTCGGTAATTGGTGTAGGAGTCACAGGAACAGATTTCTGTGATGAACTACTTTCCAATAAGGGAGCAGGTACAGTTACCTCATCAAGTTCTACTTTCCTTCCACTCACTTCTTTCGAGAGAAACTCCTTCTCTAGAAAGGATCCATTCTTAGCAACGAATGTATTGCCTTCGGATCTGTGATAGAAGGTGTACCCAACTGTCTCCTTTGGGTATCCTATGAAGACACATTTCTCCGATTTGGGTTTGAGCTTATCAGGATGAAACTTTTTCACATAAGCATCGCAACCCCAAACGTTAAGAAACGACAACTTTGGTTTCTTGCCAAACCACAGTTCATATGGTGTCATCTCAACGGATTTAGATGGTGCCCTTTTTAACGTGAATGCAGCTTTCTCTAATGCATAACCCCAAAACTATAGTGGTTAATCAGTAAGAAACATCATAGATTGCACTATATCCAATAATAGTACGGTTATGACATTCGGACACACCATTATGCTGTGGTGTTCCAGGTGCCACGAATTTGTGAAACTATTCCACATAGTTTTAATTGAAGACCAAACTCGTAACTCAAATATTTGTCTCTGCGATCAGATCATAGAAACTTTATTTTCTTGTCACGATGATTTTCCACTTCACTCTGAAGTTCTTTGAACTTTTCAAATGTTTCAGACTTATCTTTCATCAAGTAGATATACCCATATCTGCTCAAATCATCTATGAAGGTCAGATAATAACGATACCCACCGCGAGCCTCAACACTCATCGGGCTGCATACATCAGTATGTATTATTTCCAGTAAGTCAGTTGCTCGCTCCATTGTTCTGGAGAATGGAGTCTTAGTCATCTTGCCCATGAGGCATGGTTCGCAAGCATCATGTGATTCATAATCAAGTGATTCCAAAAGCCCATCAGCATGGAGTTTCTTCATGCGCTTTACACCAATATGACCTAAACGGCAGTGCCACAAATAAGTTGCACTATCATTATTAACTTTGCATCTTTTGGCTTCAATATTATGAATATGTGTATCACTATGATTGAGATCCAACAAACCATTTTCATTGGGTGTATAACCATAGAATATTTTATTCATGTAAACAGAATAACAATTATTCTCTAACTTAAATGAATAACTGTATTGCAATAAACATGATCAAATCATATTCATGCTCAATGCAAACACCAAATAACACCTATTTAGGTTCAACACTAGTCCCGAAAGTATAGGGAGTGTGTGATGATGATCATATCATTCTTGGAACTACTTCCAACACACATCGTTACTTCACCCTTAACTAGTTTCTGTTCATTCTACAACTCCCGTTTCAAGTTACTACTCTTAGCAACTGAACTAGTATCAAATACCAAGGGGTTGCTATAAACACCAGTAAAGTACATATCAATAACATGTATATCCAATATACCTTTGTTCACTTTGACATACTTCTTATCCGCCAAATACTTGGGGCAGTTCCGCTTCCAGTGACTAGTCCCTTTGCAGTAAAAGCACTTAGTCTCAGGCTTAGGTCCAGACTTGGGCTTCTTCACTTGAGCAGCAACTTGCTTGTCGTTCTTCTTGAAGTTCCCCTTCTTCCCTTTGCCCTTTTCTTGAAACTAGTGGTCTTGTTAACATTTGATGCTTTTCTTGATTTCTACCTTCGTCGATTTCGGCATCACGAAGAGCTTGTGAATCATTTCTGTTATCCCTTGCATATTATAGTTCATCACGAAGTTCTGCCAACTTGGTGATAGTGACTAGAGAACTCTGTCAATCACTATTTTATCTGGAAGATTAACTCCCACTTGATTCAAGCGATTGTAGTACCCATACAATCTGAGCACATACTCACTGCTTGAGCTATTCTCCTCCATCTTTTAGCTATAGAGCTTGTTGGAGACTTCATATCTCTCAACTCGGGTATTTGCTTGAAATATTAACTTCAACTCCTGTAACATCTCATATGGTCCATGATGTTCAAAACATCTTTGAAGTCCCGGTTCTAAGCTGTAAAGCATGGTGCACTAAACTATCAAGTAGTCATCATACCGAGCTTTTGTCAAAACGTTCATAATGTCTGCATCTGCTCCTGCAATAGTTCCATCACCTAGCGGTGCATTAAGGACATAATACTTTTGTGCAACAATGAGGATAATCCTCAGATCACGGATCCAATCCGCATCATTTCTACTAACATCTTTCAACTTTAGTTTCCTCTAGGAACATATCAAAAATAAAACAGGGGAGCTAAACGCGAGCTATTGATCTACAACATAGATATGCTAATACTATTAGGACTAAGTTCATGATAAATTAAAGTTCAATTAATCAAATTACTTAAGAATTCCCACTTAGATAGACATCCCTCTAATCATCTAAGTGATCACGTGATCCAAATCAACTAAACCATAACCGATCATCACGTGATCCAAATGATGTAGTTTTCAATGGTGAACATCACTATGTTGATCATATCTACTATATGATTCACGCTCGACCTTTCGGTCTCAGTGTTCCGAGGCCATATCTGCATATGCTAGGCTCGTCAAGTTTAACCTGAGTATTCTGCGTGTGCAAAACTGGCTTGCACCCGTTGTAGATGGACGTAGAGCTTATCACACCCGATCATCACGTGGTGTCTGGGCACGACGAACATTGGCAACGGTGCATACTCAGGGAGAACACTTTTTATCTTGAAATTTAATGAGAGATCATCTTATAATGCTACCATTAATCAAAGCAAAATAAGATGCATAAAAGATAAACATCACATGCAATCAAAATATGTGACATGATATGGTCATCATCATCTTGTGCCTTTGATCTCCATCTCCAAAGCATCGTCATGATCTCCATCGTCACCGGCATGACACCATGATCTCCATCATCTTGATCTATATCAATGTGTCATCACATGGTCATCTCGCCAACTATTGCTATCGCATAGCGATAAAGTAAAGCAATTACTTGGCACTTGCATCTTATGCAATAAAGAGACAACCATAAGGCTTCTGCCAGTTGCCGATAACTTCAACAAAACATGATCATCTCATACAACAACTTATATCTCATCACGTCTTGACCATATCACATCACAACATGCCCTGCAAAAACAAGTTAGACGTCCTCTACTTTGTTGTTGCAAGTTTTACGTGGCTGCTACGGGCTAAGCAAGAACCGTTCTAACCTACGCATCAAAACCACAACGATAGTTCGTCAAGTTAGTGATGTTTTAACCTTCACAGGGACCGGGCGTAGCCACACTCGGTTCAACTAAAGTTGGAGAAACTGACACCCGCCAGCCACCTGTGTGCAAAACACGTCGGTAGAACCAGTCTCGCGTAAGCGTACGCGTAATGTCGGTCCGGGCCGCTTCATCCAACAATACCGCCGAACCAAAGTATGACATTGCTGGTAAGCAATATGACTTGTATCGCCCACAACTCACTTGTGTTCTACTCGTGCATATAACATCTACGCATAAAACCTGGCTCGGATGCCACTGTTGGCGAACGTAGTAATTTCAAAAAAAATTCCTACGCACACGCAAGATCATGGTGATGCATAGCAACGAGAGGGGAGAGTGTGTCCGCGTACCCTCGTAGATCGAAAGCGGAAGCGTTAGACAACACGGTTGATGTAGTCGTACATCTTCACGATCCGACCGATCAAGTACCGAACGCACGGCACCTCCGAGTTCTGCACACGTTCAACTCGATGACGTCCCTTGAACTCCGATCTAGTCGAGCTTTCAGGGAGAGTTCCGTCAGCATGACAGCGTGGTGACGATGTTGATGTTCTAGCGTCGCAGGGCTTCACCTAAGCACCGCTACGATATTATCGAGGTGGACTATGGTGGAGAGGGGCACTGCACACGTCTAAAAGATCCAAGAGATCAATTGTTGTGTCTATGAGGTGCCCCCTGGCCATGTATATAAAGGAGTGGAGGAGGGGGAGAGGGTCGGCCCCTATGACGCGCCCTGGAGGAGTCCTACTCCCACCGGGAGTAGGATTCCTCCCCTTCCAAGTAGTAGGAGTAGGAGACAAGGAAGGAGAAGAGGGAAGAGAAGGAAGGAGGGGGCGCCGCCCCTCCCCCTAGTCCAATTCGGACTAGTCATTGGGGGGGCGCGCGGCCTACCTCTCTCTCTCCCCTAAAGCCCAATAAGGCCCATATACTTCTTCCCCCGTATTCCCGTAACTCTCCCGTACTCCGAAAAATACCCGAACCACTCAGAACCTTTCCGATGTCCGAATATAGTCGTCCAATATATCGATCTTTACGTCTCGACCATTTTGAGACTCCTCGTCATGTCCCCGATATCATCCGAGACTCCGAACTACCTTCGGTACATCAAAACACATAAACTCATAATATAACCGTCATTGAACTTTAAGCGTGCGGACCCTACGGGTTCGAGAACTATGTAGACATGACCGAGACACGTCTCCGATCAATAACCAATAGCAGAACCTGGATGCTCATATTGGCTCCTACATACTCTACTAAGATCTTTATCGGTCAAACCGCATAACAACATACGTTGTTCCCTTTGTCATCGGTATGTTACTTGCCCGAGATTCGATCGTCGGTATCTCAATACCTAGTTCAATCTCGTTACCGGCAAGTCTCTTTACTCATTCCGTAATACATCATCCCGCAACTAACTCATTAGTTGCAATGCTTGCAAGGCTTAAGTGATGTGTATTACCGAGTGAGCCCAGAGATACCTCTTCGACAATCGGAGTGACAAATCCTAATCTCGAAATACGCCAACCCAACAAGTACCTTCGAAGACACCTGTAGAGCACCTTTATAATCACCCAGTTATGTTGTGACGTTTGGTAGCACAAAAAGTGTTCCTCCGGTAAATGGGAGCTGCATAATCTCATAGTCATAGGAACATGTATAAGTCATGAAGAAAGCAATAGCAACATACTAAACGATCAAGTGCTAAGCTAACGGAATGGGTCAAGTCAATCACATCATTCTCCTAATGATGTGATCCCGTTAATCAAATGACAACTCATGTCTATGGTTAGGAACTTAACCATCTTTGATTAACGAGCTAGTCAAGTAGAGGCACACTAGTGACACCATGTTTGTCTATGTATTCACACATGTATATGTTTCCGGTTAATACAACTCTAGCATGAATAATAAACATTTATCATAAAATAAGGAAATAAATAATAACTTTATTATTGCCTCTAGGGCATATTTCCTTCAAGCCACCCAAGTGGGGGAAAAGGATAGGGGGGGGGGATTTGGCCTCGCCCTTCCTTCTCTCTTCCCCCTTACTTTTCCCCCTCCGATAAATATGGTAAGGGGGCGCCACTTGGGAGGGGACCCCAAGTAGGATTCGGCCTACTTGGGGCGCCTCCTGGCTTCTCCCTCCTCTCCCCACCTATATATATGCGGGAGGGGGCGCCTAGCACAACCACAACAATTGCTTAGCCGCGTGTGGCGCCACCTCCACCGTTTACACCCTCGGTCGTATTTTCGTAGTGCTTAGGCGAAGCCCTGCGGAGGTAGTTTCACCATCACCATCACCATGCCGTCGTGCTGCCGGAACTCATCCACTAGCTCACCATATTGCTGGATCAAGAAACAGAGGACGTCACTGAGCTAAATGTGTGCTGAACGCGGAGGTGTCGTACGTTCGATACTCGGTCGGTTGGAACGCGAAGAAGTTCGACTACATCAACCGCGTTAACAAACGCTTCTGCTTACGGCTACGAGGGTACGTAGACACACTCTCCCCTCTCATTGCTATGCATCTCCTTGATAGATCTTGCGTGTGCATAGAATTTTTTTTGTTTTCCATGCAACGTTTCCCAACAGTGGTATCAGAGCGAGGTCTATGCATAGATGATATGCACGAGTAGAACACACAGAGTTGTGGGTGGTGATATTCATACTTCTTACCACCAATGTCTTATTTTGATTCGGCGGTATTGTGGGATGAAGCGTCCCATACCAACCTTACATGTCCACGCACATGAGACCGGTTCCACCGACTGACATGCAACTGGTTTTGCATAAAAGGTGGTCGGCGGGTGTCTGTTTCTCCTATTTTAGTTTAATCGAATTTGACTACGACCGGTCCTTGAAGAAGGTTAAAACAGCATACTCGATGAATCATTGTTGTGGTTTTTGCATAGGTAAGAACGATTCTTGGTAGAAGCCCATAGCAACCGCGTAAAACTTGCAATAACAAAGTAGAGGGCATCTAACTTGTTTTTGCAGGGCATATTGTGATGTGATATGGTCAAGACATGATGTGATATACGTTGTTGTATTAGATGATCATGTTTTGTAATATCGACAACCGGCAGGAGCCTTACGGTTGTCTCTTTATTGTATGAAGTGCAAGCGCCATGTAGTTGCTTTACTTTATCGCTATGTGTTAGCAATAGTTGGCAAGACGACCCCGACGTAGCGATGGAGATCAAGGTGTCGAGCCGGTGATGATGGAGATCATGACGATGCTTTGGAGATGGAGATCAAAAGCACAAGATGATGATGTCCATATCATGTCACATATTTTGATTGCATGTGATGTTTATCTATTATGCATCTTATTTTGCTTAGAACGGCGGTAGCATTATAAGATGATCCCTTCACTAAATTTCAAGATAAAAGTGTTCTCCCCGAGTATGCACCGTTGCCAAAGTTCATCGTTTCGAAGCACCTCGTGATTATCGGGTGTGATAGACTCTACGTTCACATACAACGGGTGTAAGACAGTTTTGCACATGCAAAATACTTGGGTTAAACTTGACGAGCCTAGCATGTACATACATGGTCTCGGAACACTGGAGACCGAAAGGTCGAACATGAGTCATATAGTAGATATGATCAACATAGAGATGTTCACCATTGATGACCACCCCATCTCACATGATGATCGGACATGGATTAGTTGATTTGGATCATGTATCACTTAGATAACTTGAGGGATGTTTATTTAAGTGGGGGTTCTTTAGTAATTTGATTAATTGAACTTAATTTATCATGAACTTAGTCTTATAGTTTCGCATATGTATGTTGTAGATCAATGTCCCAAGCTACCGTTCCCTTGAATTTTAATGTGTTCCTAGAGAAAGCTAAGTTGAAAGATGATGGTAGAAACTACATGGACTGGGTCCGTACAACTTAAGGATTATCCTCACTGCTGCACAGAAGAATTATGTTCTTGATGCACCGCTAGGTGACAGACCTACTGCAGGAGGTGAAGTAGATATTATGAATGTCTGGCAAGCTCGATCAGATGACTACTCGATAGTTCAGTGTGCCATGCTTTACGGCCTAGAACCGAGACTTCAAAGACGTTTTGAACGTCATGGAGCATATGAGATGTTCCAATAGTTGAAGTTAATATTTCAAGCAAATGCCCGGGTTGAGAGATATGAATTCTCCAACAAGCTCTATAGCTGCAAGATGGAGGAGAACAGTTCTGTCAATGAACACATACTCAAAATGTCTGGGTATCATAACCACTTGACTCAGCTGGGAGTTGAACTTCCAGTTGATAGTATTATTGACAGAGTTCTTCAATCACTGCCACCAAGCTACAAAGGCTTCATGATGAACTATAATATGCAAGGGATGAATAAAATGATTCCTGAGCTCTTCGCAGTGCTTAAGGCCGTGGAGGTAGAAATCAAGAAGGAGCATCAAGTGTTGATGGTTAAAAGGACCACAAGTTTCAAGAAAAAGGGCAAGGGAAATAAAGGGAACTTCAATAAGAATGGCAATCAAGTTGCCACTCCCGGGAAGAAGCCCAAAGCTGGACCCAAGCCTGAAACTGAGTGCTTCTATTGGAAAGGGACTGGTCACTGGAAGCGGAACTGCCCCAAATACTTGGCAGATAAGAAGGATGGCAAAGTGAACAAAGCTATATTTGATATATATGTTGTCGATGTGTACCTTACTAATGCTCGTAGTAGCGCCTCGGTATTTGATATTGGTTCGGTTGCTCATATTTGTAACTCAAAACAGGAGCTATGGAATAAACGAAGATTGGCTAAGGATGAGGTAACGATGCGCGTTGGGAATGGTTCCAAGGTTGATGTGATCGCCGTCGGCACGCTACCTCTACATCTACCTTCGGGATTAGTTTTAGACCTAAATAATTGTTATTTGGTGCCAGCGTTAAGCATGAACGTTATATCTGGATCTTGTTTATTGCGAGACGGTTATTCATTTAAATCGGAGAATAATGGTTGTTCTATTTATATGAGTAATATCTTTTATGGTCATGCACCCTTGATGAATGGTCTATTCTTGTTGAATCTCGATCGTAGGATACACATATTCATAATATTGATGCCAACAGATGCAAAGTTGATAATGATAGTGCAACATATTTGTGGCACTGTCATTTAGGTCATATTGGTATAAAGCACATGAAGAAACTCCATGCAGATGGACTTCTGGAATCACTTGATTATGAACCATTTGATACTTGCGAACCATGCCTCATGGACAAGATGACTAAAACTCCGTTCTCATGGACAAGATGACTTGTTGGAAATAATACATACCGATGTATGCAGTCCGATGAGTGTTGAAGCATGCGGTGGGTATCGTTATTTTCTGATATTCACAAATGATTTGATTAGGTATGGGTATATCTACTTAATGAAACACAAGTCCGAAACATTTTAAAAGTTTAAAGAATTTCAGAGTGAAGTGGAGAATCATCGTAACAAGGAAATAAAGTTTCTGCGATCTGATCGCAGAGGAAAATATTTGAGTTACAAGTTTGTCCTTCATTTAAAATAATGTGGAATTGTTTCACAACTCACACCGCGTGGAACACCACAACGTAATGGTGTGTCTGAACATCGTAACAATACTTTATTGGATATGGTGCGTTCTGATGTCTACTATGCAACCTTCTTCTTGTAGACTCGTGTTGGGCCTCCAAGCGCAGAGTTTTCTAGGACAGTAGAAAATTTCCCTCAAGTAGATGACCTAAAGTTTATCAATCCATGGGAGGCATAGGATGAAGATGGTCTCTCTCAAACAACCCCGCAAACAAATAACAAAGAGTCAACACACCCAATACAATGGTAAATTGTATAGGTGCACTAGTTCGGCGAAGAGATGGTGATACAAGTGCAATATGGATGGTAGATATAGGTTCTTGTAATCTGAAAATATAAAAACAGCAAGGTAACTAGTAACAAAAGTGAGCGAAAATGGTATTGCGATGCTTGAAAACAAGACATAGGGTTCATACTTTCACTAGTGTAAGTTCTCTCAACAATGATAACATAATTAGATCATATAACAATCCCTCAACGTGCAACAAAGAGTCACTCCAAAGTCACTAATAACGGAGAATAAATGAAGAGATTATTGTAGGGTACGAAACCATCTCAAAGTTATTCTTTCTGATCGATCTATTGGGCTATTCCTATAAGTGTCATAAACAGCCCTAGAGTTCGTACTAAAATAACACCTTAAGACACACATCAACCAAAACCCTAATGTCACCTAGATACTCCAATGTCACCACAAGTATCGGTGGGTTTGATTATACGATATGCATCACACAATCCTAGATTCATCTATTCAAACCAACACAAAGAACTTCAAAGAGTACCCCAAAGTTTCTACCGAAGAGTCAAGACGAAAACGTGTGCCAACCCCTATGCATAAGTTCACAAGGTCACAGAACCCACAAGTTGATCACCAAAACATACATCAAGTAGATCACGTGAATATCCCATTGTCACCACAGAGAAGCACATGCAAGACATACATCAAGTGTTCTCAAATCCTTAAAGACTCAATCCGATAAGATAACTTTAAAGGGAAAACTCAATCCATTACAAGAAGTTAGAGGGGGAGAAACATCATAAGATCCAACTATAATAGCAAAGCTCACGGTACATCAAGATTGTGCCAAATCAAGAACACGAGAGAGAGAGAGAGATATATATCAAACACATAGCTACTGGTACATACCCTCAGCCCCGAGGGTGAGCTACTCCCTCCTCGTCATGGAGAGCGCCGGGATGATGAAGATGGCCACCAGTGATGGTTTCCCCCTTCGGTAGGGTGCTGGAATAGGGTCCCGATTGGTTTTTGGTGGCTACAGAGGCTTGCGGCGGCGGAACTCCCTATCTAGGTTTCTTTTCGGGGGTTTATGTATTTATAGGAATTTTATTTTGCGGGATTTATAGGAATTTTTGTTGGAAATATGCCCTAGAGGCATGATACGTCTCCAACGTATCTATAATTTTTGATTGTTCCATGCTATTATATTATCTGTTTTGGATGTTTATGGGCCTTATTATGCACTTTTATATTATTTTTGGGACTAACCTATTAACCGAAGGCCCAGTGCAAATTGTTGTTTTTTTGCCTATTTCAGTGTTTCGCAGAAAAGGAATATCAAATGGAATCCAAACGGAATGAAACCTTTGCGAGGATCTTTTTTGGAACAAACGTGATCCAGGAGACTTGGAGTGGACGTCAAGGAAGCAGCGAGGCGGCCACGAGGTAGGGCGGCGCGCCCAGGGGGCCAGGCGCGCCCCCACCCTCGTGGGCCCCTCGCAGCTCCACCGAACTACTTCTTTCGCCTATATATACTCTTATACCCTGAAAACATCCAGGGGAGCCACGAAACCACTTTGCCACCGCCGCAACCTTCTGTACCCGTGAGATCCCATCTGGGGACCTTTTCCGACGATCTGTCGGAGGGGGATTCGATCACAGAGGGCTTCTGCATCAACACCATAGCCTCTCCGATGATGTGTGAGTAGTTTACCACAGACCTTCGGATCCATAGTTATTAGCTAGATGGCTTGTTCTCTCTCTTTGGATCTCAATACAAAGTTCTCCTCGATGTTCTTGGAGATCTATTCGATGTAATTCTTTTTGCGGTGTGTTTGCCGAGATCCGATGAATTGTGGGTTTATGATTAAGATTATCTATGAACAATATTTGATTCTTCTCTGAATTATTATATGCATGATTTGATATCTTTGCAAGTCTCTTCGAATTATAAGTTTGTTTTGCCTACTAGATTGATCTTTCTTGCAATGGGAGAAGTGCTTAGCTTTGGGTTCAATCTTGCGGTGCTCGATCCCAGTGACAGAAAGGGAACTGACACGTATTGTATTGTTGCCATCGAGGATAAAAAGATGGGATTTATATCATATTGCTTGAGTATATCCCTCTACATCATGTCATCTTGCCTAATGCGTTACTCTGTTCTTATGAACTTAATATTCTAGATGCATGCTGGATAGCGGTCGATGTGTGGAGTAATCTCTACTGTTAAAGGGGGATCGAACGTCGTGATGGTTCGACCTCCCCTCTCGCTCGATGTGATTCCCCTCGGGCGATTTCCTGGATATCAGTCAACCGCACACGTCGTAAAAATACCAACCCCCGCATGCACGATGCTAGCCCTCAAGTCGATTCCCACTTTGCCTGAAAATCTCCACGACCACCTCTCGCGGAACCGCCGTCTCCTGATTTCAGTGCCACAGATCCCTTCGCTTGTCTCCCTCGGTTTCCTTCCTCGCCTCATGCCAGGCCAATGTTTCTCCTTCGCGGCTCTCAACCATGGCGCACACCACACCCTCCGCTGCTCCAACGAGGGTGCTCCTGCAACAACCTCCCCGTCGCCGTCTACTAATATCCACACATCCCGTCATGGGAGGAGGGTGATGGTGCCTACCGCCTGCTCTCGTCCGTGACGGCCCCGGAACCGAGACCCGCTCCACTACACCACTCCTTCGAGATCAGACGATACGGGGCAGGGCCACAACCCCCGAGGGCTCCCCGGAACCGAGAACCTTCTTCGTCAAACTCAGCAAGAGAACATCTCCTGGACTTCATCGCCATCGGCTGCCTTCCATGTTTCCCTTTCTAAAACCGTGTTGTTGGGCCGTGCGGGGTGGCCCCACGATGCCCGGAGGCCTGTTCTGCTAGCTTGCTTCACCGGTGCCAACGCAGGTTCCAGCACCAGAGCGACTACCTCACCGACGCCTTCCTGCCGGCGCCGCCGATTGCACAGTGGCCGTCAACTCCTCAGCGGACGTCAAGGAGCTCACCCAGAACAATCGGTCAGACCCCATCGTCCGTGGCGGCGCTATCTACTGTCGTCATCCATAGACTCGCTCTCGGCGGTGCAGACCGGCGTGCACACAGAACGGGCAGGATCACGACAGGCCAAGGCGGGCGACGCCAGTGGTAATGACCCGCTGTCAGCCCTCTAGGCTCCAGTCCTTCGTTCTCATCGCTAGATGCATTTTGTTCTCCTTTTCCTTTATGTTTGTCTGATGAAACCCAACAGGCACCTTACTAATCTTCAGTGGACAACAGGTAAAGAGTTGCTCTACATTCTTTCTGCTTGATTTTTTGGATTATATAGAAATACTCTACTATTAAAGGGGGGTCGAACGTCGTGATGGTTCGACCTCCCCTCTCGCTCGATGTGATTCCCCTCGGGCGATTTCCTGGATATCAGTCAACCGCACACGTCGTAAAAATACCAACCCCCGCATGCACGATGCTAGCCCTCAAGTCGATTCCCACTTTGCCTGAAAATCTCCACAACCACCTCTCGCGGAACCACCGTCTCCTGATTTCAGTGCCACAGATCCCTTCGCTTATCTCCCTCGGTTTCCTTCCTCGCCTCACGCCAGGCCAATGTTTCTCCTTCGCGGCTCTCAACCATGGCGCACACCACACCCTCCGCTGCTCCAACGAGGGTGCTCCCGCAACAACCTCCCCGTTGCTGTCTACTAGTATCCACACATCCCGTCATGGGAGGAGGGCGATGGTGCCTACCGCCTGCTCTCGTCCGTGACGGCCCCGGAACCAAGACCCGCTCCACTACACCACTCCTTCGAGATCAGACGATACGGGGCAGGGCCACAACCCCCGAGGGCTCCCTGGAACCGAGAACTGAGAACCTTCTTCGTCAAACTCAGCAAGAGAACATCTCCTGGACTTCATCGCCATCGGCTGCCTTCCATGTTTCCCTTTCTAAAACCGTGCTGTTGGGCCGTGCGGGGCGGCCCCACGATGCCCGGAGGCCTGTTCTGCTAGCTTGCTCCACCGGCGCCAACGCAGGTTCCAGCACCAGAGCGACTACCTCGCCGACGCCTTCCTGCCGGCGGCGCCGATTGCATAGTGGCTGTCAACTCCTCAGCGGACGTCGAGGGGCTCACCCAGAACAATCGGTCAGACCCCATCGGCCGTGGCGGCGCTGTCTACTGTCGTCATCCACAGACTCGCTCTCGGCGGTGCAGACCGGCGTGCACACAGAACGGGCAGGATCACGACAGGCCAAGGCGGGCGACGCCAGTGGTAATGACCCGCTGTCAGCCCTCTAGGCTCCAGTCCTTCGTTCTCATCGCTAGATGCATTTTGTTCTCCTTTTCCTTTATGTTTGTCTGATGAAACCCAACAGGCAGCTTACTAATCTTCAGTGGACAACAGGTAAAGAGTTGCTTTGCATTCTTTCTGCTTGATTTTTTGGATTATATAGAAATATACTTATTTTTAGTTATACATCTGATATTTGCATTTTTCTCAACTTTCTATCTGTGGGCGAGCTGTCTACCATGTCTTTGCATTTGTTTCTAACTGGCACATGCTAATGATTCCAATGATGTTATCAGGGAGCTAATATACGATGGGCCTTCTTGGTGGGTGTGAGAACATGCACTAGGGTTTGCAAGACAAGCGGAAGTGGAAAAAAAATGTCGAAGTTATGGTGATGTAGAATAACATAATGTAACTGCCTGAACTACTTTATCACTTCGTAGCGTTGATTTAGAAGAATTTTCATGACATTCTTTTTTTGAAACGGAGGCAATAGATTTGCCTTATATATTATTAATTAAGACGGACCTACATGGAGCTAGCCCCCGCATCACTCCCAAGAGGGGTGACTTGGGCGGAACCCTAGCATACCTTCCCTTCCGACCCTGCCCCCCCCCCCCCACTGTTGCCGAAGGACGCCTCCGGTAAACCGACCGCGAGGCTGACAACGGTGGCGGGTCCTCATCTTCCTCGCGTGACTGATGGCGGTGAGGGGCCCGTCCTTCTCACATTGCGGGATCTCCGACCGGAGCTTCACGGCGACCCTAGACGGCATGGTTCGTCCGACGGAGATGGGCACCGGGGTGGCGGCCCCGGATTTCTTCAGCGACCTCGACTGTCGCCGTGGCCGCAAAGGCGGCACAGGCAACTGGTTTGGGGTGCTTGGTGTGGCTCAACTACTCATCTCTGAGTGGTCCTTAGTTTCTTTTTGCTCTTAGATGATGTTCTGCCAGTTGCCGACCCTCATGGATCTGGTCATTGACGAGTTCCAGAATGTTCCGCCAGAGACCTTTATTGGGTGCTTGACGCCTGTAGATTGCCCGTCGGATGGGATTCAGTCGTGTGTGCCCCTATTTCAGCCCGAGTGGCTTCGGGAGGGTGTGATGCGAAGCTTCGTTGTCTGTTGACATTATGGGACACATCGGTATTTCGATTTCCATGATGAATACAGTCGTGGAGAACGTGATGATGGTTGAGGTCTGAGGCCTTGTAATGGCGTATCAAGTCTTCGTGGCGATGTGGACTTTTTTTGGTGATTCGTGACTCATACAATGGCATCGGCAAGTGGGGAGGCAACACAGGCAAAGTACAGAGTCTTAGCTTTGACGGTGAAAACCCAAGGTCTGGCATTAATTGGTTGTGCCTGGCAGTGACCTTGTTGAAGGCGTTGCTTTGTGAGCGCGGATCTTCTTCAGGGTGAAAAACTAAGATCTAGGATCGGACGATGATGGTGCTTGTGCACAGTTTTCTTTTTGGAGGCGTTGCTTTTGGAGAACTTGGACTTCGGGTGTTGTCTAGGTGGTGGTTCATGCTGCAGTTACAAGGAATTGATCATTGTAGTGGGATCTTTCTTTTTTCTTTTTTTTGGTTGTGTGCTTCTGTAGGGTGCAAATGGTGCAACCCACGAGCATTGTAAGGGATGACATAGCTTTTCTATTTGGTGTGTTGGTGCCGGATCTCTTAATTGGCCCACCAATCTCTGACGGAATCCTCGATGTGCCAATCCGAAGTTTCGAAGTCAATCAATTGCAACCAACCATTAACCATGTTTCAAGGTGAAACGACATTTGTAAAAGAGGCGTGGATCGAATTCCTGGACTTGCTTGTATAGAGGATACATATCACAATTATGCTATCCATGTTTGGCCAATGAAATTCCATGATGACCGTAGCCAAGGAGAAATGGTATGGTGCACATGATGGCCGAAAGGAAGGGAGGAAAAGAATATTCACACTTATACTATGTAGTGAAAAACTAAACATATGTTGTGCTCTATGGATTTGAAAAAATAAAATAAGTGACGTGCACATACTTTGTTTGTTATTCTATGGCAATGCACGGGTATTTAGCTAGTAGTAGTACATGCAGAATCGTTTCGGTCTACTTGACACGGACGTGATGCCTATGTTCATGATCATGCCTAGATATCATCATAACTATGCGCTTTTCTATCAATTGCTCGGCAGTAATTTGTTCACCCACTGTAATATTGCTATCTTGAGAGAAGCCACTAGTGAAACCTATGGCCCCCGGGTCTACTTTACATCATATTATTTTCCAGTCAACTAGCTATTTCTGTCGCCGTTTATTTTGCAATCTTTACTTTTCAATCTATACATCAAAAATAACAAAAATATTTATCTTATCATCTCTATCAGATCTCACTTTCGTAAGTGACCGTGAAGGGATTGACAACCCCTTTATCGCGTTGGTTGCGAGGTTCTTATTTGTTTGTGCAGGTACTAGGTGACTTGCGTGTAGTCTCCTACTGGATTGATACCTTGGTTCTCAAAAACTGAGGGAAATACTTATGCTACTTTGTTGCATCACCCTTTCCTCTTCAAGGGAAAACCAACACATGCTCAAGAGGTAGCAAGAAGGATTTATGGCACCGTTGCCAGGGAGATCTACGCCAAGTCAAGACACACCAAGTACCCATCACAAACTCTTATCCCTCGCATTACATTATTTGCCATTTGCCTCTCGTTTTCCTCTCCCCCACTTCACCCTTACCATTTTATTTGCCTCTTTTCCGTTTGCCCTTTTTCCGTTCGTCTCTTCTTGCTTACGTCTTGTGTGATTGTTTGTTGGATTGATTGTTTGTCACGATGGCTCAAGATAATACTAAATTATGTGACTTTTCCGATACCAACAATAATGATTTATTAGCACCCCGATTGCTCCTCTTACCGATGTTGAATCTTGTGAAATCAATACTGCTTTGCTGAATATTGTCATGAAAGATCAATTTGCTGGCCTTCCTAGTGAAGATGCCACTACCCATCTAAACATCTTTGTTGATTTATGTGATATGCAAAAGAAGAAAGACGTGGATAATAATATTGTTAAATTGAAGCTATTTTCGTTTTCGCTTAGAGATCATGCTAAAACTTGGTTCTCTTCTTTGCCTAAAAATAGTATTGGTTCATGGAATAAGTGCAAAGATGCTTTTATCTCTAAGTATTTTCCTCCTGCTAAGATCATCTCTCTTAGAAACGATATAATGAACTTTAAGCAACTTGATCATGAGCATGTTGCACAAGCTTGGGACAGGATGAAATTAATGATACGTAATTGCCCTACACATGGTTTGGATTTATGGATGATTATACAGAATTTTTATGCTGGATTGAATTTTGCCTCTAGAAATCTTTTAGATTCGGCCGTGGGAGGCACTTCAATGGAAATCACTTTAGGAGAAGCTACTAAACTCTTAGATAATATTATGGTTAATTATTCTCAATGGCACACCGAAAGATCTACTAATAAAAAAGTTCATGATATTGAAGAGATTAATGTTTTGAGTGGAAGGATGGATGAACTTATGAAATTGTTTACTAATAAGAGTGCTTCTTATGATCCTAATGATATGCCTTTGTCCACTTTCATTGAGAATAATAATGAATCTATGGATGTGAATTTTGTTGGTAGGGACAATTTTGGTAACAACGCGTATAGAGGAAATTTCAATTCTAGGCCGTTTCCTAGTAATTCCTCTAATAATTATGGTAATTCCTACAACAACTCTTATGGAAATTTTAATAAGATGCCCTCTGATTTTGAGACTAGTGTTAAAGAATTTATGAATTCACAAAAGAATTTCAATGCTTTGCTTGAAGAAAAATTGCTTAAGATTGATGAGTTGGCTAGGAACATGGATAGAATTTCTCTTGATGTTGATTCTTTGAAACTTAGATCTATTCCACCTAAGCATGATATCAATGAGTCTCTCAAAGCCATGAGAATTTCCATTGATGAGTGCAAAGAAAGAACTGCTAGGATGCGTGCTAAAAAGGATTGCTTTGTGAAGGCGTGTTCTTCTAGTTTTCATGATAATAATGATGAAGATCTAAAAGTGATTGGTGTGTCTACTTTTAAATCTTTGTTTGCCAATATGAATCTTAATAAAGATGATACTGGAGATGAATTAACTTTAGTTAGAAGGCATCCCAATGATTCAGAGTTTTTAGATCTTGATGCAAAAATTGGTAAAGGTGGTTTTGAAGAGGTCAAAACTTTACATAGCAATGAACCCAATATTTTGGATTTCAAGGAATTCAATTATGATAATTGCTCTTTGATAGATTGTATTTCCTTGTTGCAATCCGTGCTAAATTCTCCTCATGCTTATGATCAAAACAAAGCTTTTACTAAACACATCGTTGATGCTTTGATGCAATCCCATAAAGAAAAGCTTGAAGTAGAAGTTTCTATTCCTAAAAAACTTTATGATGAGTGGGAACCTACCATTAAAATTAAGATTAAAGATCATGAATGCTATGCTTTATGTGATTTGGGTGCTAGTGTTTCCACGATTCCAAAAACTTTGTGTGATGTGTTAGGTTTCCGTGAATTTGATGATTGTTCTTTACATTTGCATCTTGCGGATTTCACCATTAAGAAACCTATGGGAAGGATTAATGACATTCTTATTGTTGCAAATATGAATTATGTGCCTGTAGATTTCATTGTTGTCGATATAGATTGCAATCCTACATGTCCTATTATTCTTGGTAGACCTTTCCTTAGAACGATTGGTACAATTATTGACATGAAAGAAGGAAATATTAGATTCCAATTCCCGTTAAGGAAAGGCATGGAACACTTTCCTAGAAAGAAAATTAAATTACCTTATGAATCTATTATGAGAGCCACATATGGATTGCATACCAAAGATGATAACACCTAGATCTATTCCTGTTTTTATGCCTAGCTAGGGGCGTTAAACGATAGCGCTTGTTGGGAGGCAATCCAATTTTATTTTGTTCCTTGCCTTTTGTTCTTGTTTAGTAATAAATAAATTATCTATCTTCTGTTATGATTGTGTTTTTATGTTTAAATTAGTGTTTGTACCAAGTAAAGCCTTTAAGATCTTCTTGGATGATTGTTATTTGATCCTGCTGAAAAAAATAAAAAGTATGCGCTCACGAGAATAATTTTCATTTTTAACAAGAGAGCGATAAAATACTGATTCCAACTTCAGTAGACCAATATACAAATTATTTAGGATGTCCTAATTTCTCAGGATTTTTGGAGTTACAGAAGTATTCGAAACCTACAGATTACTACAGACTGTTCTGTTTTTGACAGTTCCTGTTTCTCGTGTGTTGTTTGCTTATTTTGATGAATCTATGGCTAGTATCGGGGGGTATGAACCATAGAGAAGTTGGAATACAGTAGGTTTAACACCAATATAAATAAATAATGAGTTTATTACAGTACCTTAAAGTGGTGGTTTGTTTTCTTATACTAACAGAGCTCATGAGATTTTCTGTTGGGTTTTGTGTTGTGAAGTTTTCAAGTTTTTGGGTAAAGATTTGATGGATTTTGGAGCAAGGAGTGGCAAGAGCCTAAGATTGGGGATGCCCAAGGAACCCCAAGGTAAAATTCAAGGACAAACAAAAGCCTAAGCTTGGGCATCCCCTCTTTCGTCTTCATCTATCGGTAACTTTACTTGAGGCTGTATTTTTATTCACCACATGATATGTGTTTTACTTGGAGCGTCTTGTATGATTTGAGTCTTCGCTTTTTAGTTTACCACAATCATCCTTGCTGTACACACCTTTTGGGAGAGACACACATGAATCAGAATTTATTAGAATACTCTATGTGCTTCACTTATATCTTTTGAGCTAGATAATTTTGCTCTAGTGCTTCACTTATATCTTTTTAGAGCACGGTGGTGGTTTTATTTTATAGAAATTATTGATCTCTCATGCTTCACTTATATTATTTTGAGAGTCTTTTAGAACAGCATGGTAATTTGCATTGATTATGAAATTAGTCCTAATATAATAGACATCCTGGATGGGTATAATAAAAACTTTCATTTAGAGTGCATTAAATGTTATAAGAAGTTTGATTCTCGATAGTTGTTTTGAGATATAAAGGTGGTAATATTAAAGTTGTGCTAGTTGAGTAATTATGGAATTGAGAAATACTTGTGTTGAAGTTGGCAAGTCCCGTAGCATGCACGTACGGTAAACGTTGTGTGACAAATTTGAAGCATGGGGTGTTCTTTGATTGCTTTCCTTATGAGTGGCGGTCGGGGACGAACGATGGTCTTTTCCTACCAATCTATCCCCCTAGGAGCATGCGCGTAGTTCTTGGTTTTTATGACTTGTAGATTTTTGCAATAAGTATATGAGTTCTTTATGACTAATGTTGAGTCCATGGATTATACGCACTCTCACCCTTCCATCATTGCTAGCCTCTTCGGTACCGTGCATTGCCCTTTCTCACCTCGAGAGTTGATGCAAACTTCGCCGGTGCATCCAAACCCCGTGATATGATACGCTCTATCACACATAAACCTCCTTATATTTTCCTCAAAACAGCCACCATACCTACATATTATGGAATTTCCATAGCCATTCCGAGATATATTGCCATGCAACTTTCCACCGTTCCGTTTATTATGAAACGCTCCATCATTGTCATATTGCCTTGCATGATCATGTAGTTGACATCATATTTGTGGCAAAGTCACCTTCATAATTCTTTCATACATGTCACTCTTGACTCATTGCATATCTCGGTATACCGCCGGAGGCATTCACATAGAGTCATATTTTGTTCTAAGTATCGAGTTGTAATTCTTGAGTTGTAAAGTAAATAAAGGTGTGATGATTTTCATTATTAGAGCATTGTACCATGTCAGGAAAGTTCTTCGAAAAAAAAGATAAAGGCCATAAAAAAAAGAGGCCCAAAATGAGAGAGAAAGAGATAAGGAGCAATGTTACTATCTTTTTTCCACACATGTGCTTCAAAGTAGCACCATGATCTTCATGATAGAGAGTCTCTTATGTTCTCACTTTCATATACTAGTGGGAATTTTTCATTATAGAACTTGGCTTGTATATTCCAACAATGGGCTTCCTCAAATGCCCTAGGTCTTCATGAGCAAGCAAGTTGGATGCACAACCACTTAGTTTCTTTTGTTGAGCTTTCATATATTTATAGCTCTAGTGCATACGTTGCATGGCAACCCCTACTCCTCGCATTGACATCAATTGATGGGCATCTCCATAGCCCGTTGATTAGCCGCGTCAATGTGAGACTTTCTCCCTTTTGTCTTCTCACACAACCTCCATCATCATATTCTAATCCACCCATAGTGCTATATCCATGGCTCGCGCTCATATATTGCATGAACGTTGAAAAAGTTTGAAAATACTAAAGTATGAAACAATTGCTTGGCTTGTCATTGGGGTTATGCATGATGGGAGCATTTTGTGTGACGAAAATGAAGCATGGCCAAACTATATGACTTATAGGGATAAGCTTTCTTTGGCTATGTTATTTTGATAAGACATGATTGCTTGGTTAGCATTGCTTGAAGTATTATTATTTTTATGTCAATATTAAACTTCTATCTAGAATCTTTCGGATCTAAACATTCTGTGACGCCCAGGTAATTAAGCTACAGTGATCCTCTGCTAATGAAGCCACATCACCTTGATTAAAGTTGCTGATCTCGAGTTAGTTCGAAACCGTTTCAAATTCAAATTCAAAATCAGGCAAACAATATTTTTTTAATATAAAAGCTAAAATGTTCGGAGTGAACCAAATATTACATAGGTAATTGTGGTGGAGAAACCACACCTTTATAAAATGTTTAAATACTATGAGGTGAATAAAACAGTAGCAAAAACGATTATTTAAATACCTTTTATAATTAATAAAATGTCAAACTAAGTTGTTTGGGGTCTAGACTTTTTGTGACTGTGGACTAAGTTGAAATACTAATTTAGATACTAAGTGTATATTTTACTAAAATACTATGCAACTAAAATAAAACATGAAAGAATAAATGAAAATAAGAATGATAAATATAATAATAAAACAACAACAACAACAAAAGAAAATAAAAGCCCCCCCCTCGCTGGGCCTCGGCCCAGCTGGCCATTGGGCTAGCCAGGCCGGCCCAGCCGGCGCCCCACTCCCCTCCTCCATATCCCCACACTGGGCAAACCCTAACCCAACCGAACCCCCACTCCTCCCCCCACTCGATCCCCATCTAGATCGGGATCGATCCCCCGCAGCTCGACCCCCGACGCCGGCAATCTCCCCATCGCCGCCCTGGACTCCT
>NC_041382.1:322405010-322451715 GCF_002162155.2 Triticum dicoccoides | reverse complement strand
TTGCCCCGAACCCTGCGGCCACTGTGAGCCTTCACGTCCTCCTCTCCTCCTTCTGTCCCGCGCGCCACGCCCCAGCTCCTGGCCGCGCCTGCCCCCGTTGATGCACGCGCGCTCGCACGCCCAGCGCCCCGCTGTCACCCTGGGGCCGCGGTGTTGGAAATATGCCCTAGAGGCAATAATAAATTGATTATTATTATATTTCCTAGTTCATGATAATCGTTTATTATCCATGCTATAATTGTATTGATAGGAAACTCAGATACATGTGTGGATACATAGACAACACCATGTCCCTAGTAAGCCTCTAGTTGACTAGCTCGTTGATCAATAGATGGTTACGGTTTCCTAACCATGGACATTGGATGTCGTTGATAACGGGATCACATCATTAGGAGAATCATGTGATGGACAAGACCCAATCCTAAGCCTAGCACAAAGATCGTGTAGTTCGTTTGCTAGAGCTTTGCCAATGTCAAGTATCTCTTCCTTCGACCATGAGAGCGTGTAACTCCTGGACACCGTAGGAGTGCTTTGGGTGTATCAAACGTCACAACGTAACTGGGTGACTATAAAGGTGCACTACAGGTATCTCCGAAAGTATCTATTGTTTTATGCGGATCGAGACTGGGATTTGTCACTCCGTGTAAACGGAGAGGTATCTCTGGGCCCACTCGGTAGGACATCATCATATGCGCAATATGACCAAGGAGTTGATCACGGGATGATGTGTTACGGAACGAGTAAAGTGACTTGCCGGTAACGAGATTGAACAAGGTATTGGATACCGACGATCGAATCTCGGGCAAGTAACATACCGATAGACAAAGGGAATTGAATACGGGGTTGATTAAGTCCTTGACATCGTGGTTCATCCGATGAGATCATCGTGGAACATGTGGGAGCCATCATGGGTATCCAGATCCCGCTGTTGGTTATTGACCGGAGAACGTCTCGGTCATGTCTACATGTCTCCCGAACCCGTAGGGTCTACACACTTAAGGTTCGATGACGCTAGGGTTATAAAGGAAGTTTGTATGTGGTTACCGAATGTTGTTCGGAGTCCCGGATGAGATCCCGGACGTCACGAGGAGTTCCGGAATGGTCCGGAGGTAAAGATTTATATATGGGAAGTCCTGTTTTGGCCACCGGAAAATGTTCGGGATTTTTCGGTATTGTACCGGGAAGGTTCTAGAAGGTTCCGGAGTGGGGCCCACCTGCATGGGGGGACCCACATGGACGTGGGTAGTGGGGGCAAGGCCCCACACCCCTGGTCAAGGCGCACCAAGATCCCCCCTTAGAAGGAATAAGATCATATCCCGAAGGGATAAGATCAAGATCCCTAAAAAGGGGGGATAACAATCGGTGGGGAAGGAAATAATGAGATTTCTTTCCTCCCACCTTGGCCAACGCCCCAATGGACTTGGAGGGCAAGAAACCAGCCCCTCCACCCCTATATATAGTGGGGAGGCGCATGGGGGCTATACACGAAGTTCTGGCACAGCCCTACCTCTCTTCCTACTCCTCCTCTCCCATGGTGCTTGGCGAAGCCCTGCAGGATTGCCACGCTCCTCCACCACCACCACGCCGTTGTGCTGCTGCTAGATGGAGTCTTCTTCAACCTCTCCCTCTCTCCTTGCTGGATCAAGGCTTGGGAGACGTCACCGGGCTGTACGTGTGTTGAACGCGGAGGTGCCGTGCGTTCGGCACTTGATCATCGGTGATTTGAATCACGACGAGTACGACTTCATCAACCCCGTTCACTTGAACGCTTCCGCTTAGCGATCTACAAGGGTATGTAGATGCACTCTCCTTCTACTCGTAGCTGGTTTCTCCATAGATAGATCTTGGTGACACGTAGGAAAATTTTGAATTTCTGCAACGTTCCCCAACACGCGGCCTCCTTCCCTACGTTGCGCCTGGGTCGCGCGCCCCACCGGGCCGCTCCTCGCGCCACCGCGTTGGCCTCCCTGCTGACCCCGCACCTCCATTTCCGCCTGCTCACCGCGAGGCACCGCTCCGCCCTGCCGCCCGCTTCGCCGCCACTGCCGCTCCCCGCGCTCGCTCGTGACTACCTGCGCCTCTGCTAGCTGCGGCCGCCTCACTACACACGCGCCCGTGCACGCCTCTCCACACGCACGCCCGCTGCACTTCATGGCCTTGCCGATGCCCAGCATCGCCGACCCGCCGCCCTTCGCCGGCGCCTTCCGCGGCTGGCTCATCGTGGCCGCGCTCTGGCAGGCCACTCGCGGGCGCCCCGTTTCTGCCCGTTCGGGCGTGGTGCCCGCCAGCGACCGCGTGCTAACGGGGATGCGCCCGCTTCCCCTCTGCCCGTTAAGGCCTTGGGCCACTGGACAACGGGGCCCAGCTCCTGGAATGTTTTTTTAAGAAAAAATAATTAATTAAAAATTAATTAATTAATTAATTAGATTGAAAATAACTAATAGTAATAATTAAAGAATTAATTAACTTAATTAATTTTGATTAATTAACCTAATTAACTAATTAACTTGTTTAACTAATATTAATTAACAGGACAGTCAATGACAGTAGGGACCCACTGGTCAATTTGACCAGTCAACGGTCGATGCTGGCTAGACGGTTGACTTTGACTGGTCCCACCAGTCAGCCTCTGCTGACTGGGCAGTTGACCAAGTCAACCGAGCCTACTGGTCAGCCACACAAGCCCTTCTGTGGGTACACTTCTGTGTACCCATAGCAATTTAACATTTAGTTTTTCAATTAAAACAATTTAGAAAATTATTTAAAACTTTGAAAAATCAAATAAAATAAACCGTAGCTCGGATGGAAAAACTTTGTACATGAAAGTTGCTCAGAACGACGAGACGAATCCGGATACGCAGCCCGTTCGTCCGCCACGCATCCCTAACATAGCGAACACGCAACTTTCCCCCTCCGGCTCCTCTGTCCGAAAACGCGAAACACCGGGGATATTTTCCCGGATGTTTCCCCCCTGCACTGGTATCACCTCATACCGCGTTAGGGCATGCCTAACATCACGCTTTGTCATGTCATGCATCGTCATGCATTTGTTTGAATTATATTTATTGTTTCTTCCCCCTCTTCTCTCGCTAGACACCGAGACCGACGCCGCTGCTACCTAGTATGACTACGGAGTTGACGACCCCTCTCTCTTGCCAGAGCAACCAGGCAAGCCCCCCCCCTTTGATCACCAGATATCGCCTATTCTTCTTTCTACTACTTGCATTAGAGTAGTGTAGCATGTTACTGCTTTCCGTTATCCTATCCTGATGCATAGCCTGTCCTTGCTACTACTGTTGTTACCTTTACCTGCAATCCTAAATGCTTAGTATAGGATGCTAGTTTAGCATCGATGGCCCTACATTCTTGTCCGTCTGCAATGTTATACTACTGGGCCATGATCACTTTGGGAGGTGACCACGGGCATATACTACATACTTTACACTGTTAGATTTACCGGTGATACTATTTGGAGATGGGGGGCTGAAGGGGCAGGTGGCTCCATCCAGGTAGTGGTGGGCCTGGGTTCCCGACGGCCCCCGACTGTTACTTTGTGGCGGAGTGACAGGGCAGGTTGAGACCACCTAGGAGAGAGGTGGGCCTGGCCCTGGTCGGCGTCCATGGTTATATCAAAATAACACGCTTAACGAGATCTTGGTATTTGATCTGAGTCTGGCTACTGGCCTATACGCACTAACCATCTACACGGGGACAGTTATGGGCACTCGACGTCGTGGTATCAGCCAAAGCCTTCGTGACGTCAGCGACTGAGCGGCGCGCGCCGGGTTGGACTGGAACGCCTGCTCTTGTATAAGGGAGGCTAGGTCTGCTCACCGGCCGCGTACGCAATGTACAGGTGTGCAATGGGCGATGGGCCCAGACCCCTGCGCCATAGGATTTAGACCGGCGTGCTGACCTCTCTGTTGTGCCTAGGTAGGGCTACGACGTGTTGATCTTCCGAGGCCGGGCATGACCCAGGAAAGTGTGTCCGGCCAAATGGGATCGAGCGTGTTGGGTTATGTGGTGCACCCCTGCAGGGAAGTTAATCTATTCGAATAGCCGTGATCTTCGGTAACAGGACGACTTGGAGTTGTACCTTGACCTTATGACAACTAGAACCGGATACTTAATAAAACACACCCTTCCAAGTGCCAGATACAACCTGTGGTCGCTCTCTCACAGGGCGACGAGGGGAGGATCATCGGTTAGGATTATGCTATACGATGCTACTTGGAGGTCTTCAGTCTACTCTCTTCTACATGCTGCAAGACGGAGGCTGCCAGGAGCGTAGTCTCCGAAAGGACTAGCTATCCCCCCCTTATCCCGGCTTTCTGCAGTTCAGTCCACATATAATAGCCTTATTCCAGTTGATACCAATGCATACATATGTAGTGTAGCTCCTTGCTAGCGAGTACTTTGGATGAGTACTCACGGTTGCTTTCTCCTTCTTTTCCCTCTATCCCTTCTACCTGGTTGTCGCAACCAGATGTTGGAGCCCAGGAGCCAGACGCCACCGTCGACGACGACTCCTACTACACCGGAGGTGCCTACTACTACGTGCTGCCCGCTGACGATGACCAGGAGTAGTTAGGAGGATCCCAGGCAGGAGGCCCGCGCCTCTTTCGATCTGTATCCCAGTTTGTGCTAGCCATCTTATGGCAACTTGTTTAACTTATGTCTGTACTCAGATATTGTTGCTTCCGCTGACTCGTCTACGATCGAGCTCTTGTATTCGAGCCCTCGAGGCCCCTGGCTTGTAATATGATGCTTGTATGACTTATTTTATTTGTAGAGTTGTGTTGTGATATCTTCCCATGAGTCCCTGATCTTGATCGTACACGTTTGCGTGTATGATTAGTGTACGGTTGAATCGGGGGCGTCACACATTCATGCCGTAATAAAAAGAGTACATTGAAAATTATGTTAGGTAGAATTCCACATCAAAAATTCTGTTTTTATCATTTACCTACTCGAGGACGAGCAGGAATTAAGCTTGGGGATGCTTGATACGTCTCCAACGTATCTATAATTTTTTATTGTTCCATGCTATTACATTATCTGTTTTGGATGTTTATGGGCCTTATTATACACTTCTATATTATTTTTGGGACTAACCTATTAATCGAAGGCCCAGTGCAATTGTTTTTTTTTCCTATTTGAGTGTTTCACAGAAAAGGAATATCAAACAGAATCCAAACGGAATGAAACCTTCATGAGGATCTTTTTTTGGAACAAACGTGATCCAGGAGACTTGGAGTGGACGTCAAGGAAGCAGCGGGGCGGCCATGAGGTAGGGCGGCGCACCCCCACCCTCGTGGGCCCCTCGCAGCTCCACCGACCTACTCCTTTCGCCTATATATACTCTTATACCCTGAAAACATCCAAGGGAGCCACGAAACCACTTTTCCACCGTCGCAACCTTTTGTACCCGTGAGATCCCATCTGGGGACCTTTTCTGGTGATCTACCGGAGGGGGATTCGATCACGGAGGGCTTCTACATCAACACCATAGCCTCTCTGATGATGTGTGAGTAGTTTACCACAGACCTTCGGGTCCATAGTTATTAGCTAGATGGCTTCTTCTCTCTCGTTGGATCTCAATACAAAGTTCTCCTCGATGTTCTTGGAGATCTATTCGATGTAATTCTTTTTGCAGTTTGTTTGCCGAGATCCGATGAATTGTGGGTTTATGATTAAGATTATCTATGAACAATATTTGATTCTTCTCTGAATTCTTATATGCATGATTTGATATCTTTGCAAGTCTCTTCGAATTATCAGTTTGGTTTGGCTACTAGATTGATCTTTCTTGCAATGGGAGAAGTGCTTAGCTTTGGGTTCAATCTTGCGGTGCTCGATCCCAGTGACAGAAAGGGAACTGACACGTATTGTATTGTTGCCATCGAGGATAAAAAGATGGGGTTTATCTCATATTGCTTGAGTTTATCCCTCTACATCATGTCATCTTGCCTAATGCGTTACTCTATTCTTATGAACTTAATACTCTAGATGCATGTTGGATAGCGGTCGATGTGTGGAGTAATAGTAGTAGATGCAGAATCATTTCGATCTACTTGACACGGACGTGTTGCCTATGTTCATGATCATGCCTAGATATCATCATAACTATGCGCTTTTCTATCAATTGCTCGGCAGTAATTTGTTCACCCACCGTAATATATGCTATCTTGAGAGAAACCACTAGCACTACAAAAAAAGACACATCCGTGACATTTTGGGCCGAACGATTTTTTTTTCTGTCATACATATGACACTTCTATGATGATAACTGTGACAAACCCCTGTATCATCATAGATGTGGTGGGCTCCTACTTCTATGACAAAAAATCATGACAGAAAATGGGCTTTTCATCCTGGGCGGGCTGGAGACGCAGCTGCATGACATTATTTGGGCCATCCATGATGGAAAAAACCATGGTAGAAGCGAGGGGGAGGAAAATTTCGGGGAGTTCCCGGTTACGGTGGGAGGTCGGGGGCCGAGCGATGCGCGTTTCTCTCGTACACGTACGCGCGTGTGTGCGAGGCATTGGCTCTAACTGAACCCGAGCGAGGCATTGGGCTCTAACTGAACCCGAACGATTGCACTGCAGGCTACGCGTTACTGAACCCGAGCGATCGATCGATGGCTGTTAACTGAACCCGATCGAGCGATTCCTTCGCTACTGCTGCTAACTGAAGCCGATCGATGCTGCCTCTGGATGAACAGTGAGCGTTGCGGGGGGTTTGGATGAATAGTTCCCGGTGGGGATGGATGAACAGGACCCCGTGGTGTTTCCTCTGGATGAACAGGACCCCGATCGATCGAGCCGGTTGGGGCTGGATGAACAGGACCCTGTGGAGGGCTGGATGAACAGGACCACCCCGTGGAGGGCAGGATGAACAGTAGACGGTGGAGGGCAGGATGAACAGTAGCCCGTGGAGGGGTGGTTGAACAGGAGCCCATGGAGAGGGCTGGTTGAACAGTAGCCGGTGGAGTAGCACGCGGTGGAGGCTGGATGAACAGGAGCCCGTGGATGAACAATCGCAGGTGGAGGCTGGAGGAGGTCGACGGTGGATGAACAGTAGCTCGTGGAGGCTAGAGGGGGTCGATGGTGGAGATGAACAGTATCCCGTGGAGTCTCGTTTTGCGGTATGCCACACCCCTCCCGATGAATAGGACACCCGTTTCGACCGTAGCGCTCCAACACAAGTCCGTTTCCTCCGTTTTGCGGTATGCCACACCCCTCCCGATCAGCAGGACCCCCGTTTCGACCGTAGGAGGTCTGTTTCCTCCGTTTTGCAGTATGCCGCACCCCTCCCGATGAACAGGATCCCGTTTTGAATGTGGCCGGTCGAACACAAGGCCGTTTCCTCCATTCTGCGGTACACCAGGCCTTGTTTCCATCGCTTGTTCCGTCCAAGCCCTCCCGATGAACACGACGCATTCCATTGCCTTCCCATGAACACGACGCATTCCGTTGCCTCCCCATGAACACGACGACGACACTGTTTCTCCGTTCCGACCCAGCCATGTACACGAGCCCTGGCCGTACGTATGCACGAGTAGGCGTTCGAGACCCCGCCCGTATGTACACATACGTGGCCGTATTTTCTTTCTTGCACCCTGGCCGCCTCTACTACGACACGTGCGCACCTCTACATCGACCAGTATATATGTACGTACATGTTCGCGACCAGAATGACAACGCTATGTACGCTTCGACCAGGTGGGTCCCGACTGTCAGGCACTTCCTTGCGTGCGAAGATGTAGCTCGTGGGTCCCAGCAGTCAGGGGGGCGAAATACGGTGGCCCGTCCGGTGGGTCCCGCTGTCAAGTGGAGGAATAATTATTTTGCACGTAATAAGGAGGCACTTCCTTGCTGCGGCCGTGGACCCAGCTGTCAGCCTCTCCACGTACAGTCCATGTCCGATGGAAGCCGTTCCTTGACCACGCTGACCACACCGCGCCGAGAGCACCAGGGCGGTGGACGATGGCGAGGCCTAGGAAGGGGACGATGCGGAGCCGGGGAAGACACGGCAGTGGATGCCCACGCGTAGAGGAGTACGAGGGTTCACTGGTTCGCTGCGGTGTGAGGCTGTCATCGCTGCAGAATAACAGGGGATGTGGGTGAGTAGAGGGATGGCCTGGCCAGCGGTGGGAGTAGTAGGGGGTGGTGAGGCCTCCGCCGCATCGCAGCCGGCCATGGGACGCAGGAGCACGAGGCACGACCGGCGCTGGTTTGGGCGGCTGGAGCAAGAAGACCAGAGGTTGAAGAAGCACTACGGCCGTTGGATGGACATCATACGGTCATTGGAGCTAGAATCGTGCATATTGACTAAGTTGACAAAGCCCTCCATCCCCGTCAACTTAGTAGGCCCACAAGTCAGCCTGCCACTATACTGGGTCCCAACTAATAGGGGGAGTATTCATTTCTTTTGTGCGTAATAAGGAGGCACTTCCTTGCGTGCGAAGATATAGCTGGTGGGTCTGAGCTGTCAGCGGTGGTAATGTTTTTTCACGAAATATAGAGGCCCTTTCGGTGGGTCCCTGATGTCAGGTGGAGGAATCATTATTTTGCACGTAATAAGGAGGCATTTCCTTGCGTGTGGCCGTGGACCCACCTGTCGGCCTTTCCACGTAAAGTCTACTTCAGATGCATGTCGGTCGTTGACCATGTTAACCAGGCCGCGCTGAGAGCACCAGGGCGGTGGACGACGGCGAGGCCTAGGAAGGGAACGACACAGAGGCAGGGAAGACTCGGCAGTTGTTTCCCACGCGGAGGGGAGTACGATAGTACGAGGGTTTACTGGTTCGTCTGCCGTCGCTGGAGAATAACAGCAGGTGTGGGTGAGTAGAGGGATGGCTAGGCCAGCGATGGGAGTACGGTGGGGCGGTGAGGCCTGCGCGGCAGCAGAGCCGGCCGCGGGGAGGAGGGAGTAGGCAGTCCCGTCGGCGCCTGTTTGAGCGGCTGGAGCAGGAAGAGCAGAGATTGAAGAAGCATGACGGCCGTTGGATGGCCATCCAACAGTCACTACTTGTGCGTCAACCTTTTTTGAGGAAAGCCTCAAATCTATGGAAAACAGCATACAGCCCATCTGCCATTATTTCTAATAATTTGCAACCCATTTGCTAATTATTAAGGTTTTTTGGAGCCCATATTCTTTTTGTTAGCATTACAGCCCATATTGTGGCACGGTTAAAAAATTATACGAAATTTTGCATATTTCGGTGCGGTCCAAACTGTTTTTAATCTCGAAATTTCGACTCACATTCAAACTGATTTTAAAAATAAATGTATATCAATATAAAATCCAACAAATTCTCCACGCATAAAAATTAATGTAATTTCAAATCTCGAAATGAAAAAAAGATATTTGAAACTAATTGTCGGTTTGATGTGTTTTAAAAATGTACAACCCATTTCTCATTACCGATGGGCCATTTTCTCGGCCAGCCGAATGAAAGCTCTCCTCGTCTTGAAAGATTTGCAGCCCAACAGGCCTGACAAAGCGACTTACTTGGCAAATCACAAAAAAACTGGGCTGTGGCCGTGGACCCAGCTGTCAGCCTCTCCATGTACAGTACTCTTCCGATGGAATGTCGTTGACCACATTGACCACGCCGCGCCGAGAGCACCAAGGCGGTGGACGACGGCGAGGCCTAGGAAGGGGACGACGCGGAGCCGGGGGAGACGCGGCAGTGGATGCCCACGCGAAGAGGAGTATGAGGGTTCACTGGTTCGGCTGCGGTGTGAGGCTGCCGTCGCCGCAGGGCCTGTCTAGCGGTGGGAGTAGTAGGGGCGATGAGGCCTCATCGGCAGCACAGCCGGCCACTGGAGGCAGGAGCAGGCGGTCTCCCCGGCGCTGGTTTGGGCGGCTGGTGCAAGAAGAGCAGCGATTGAAGAAGCCCTGCGTACGCATCAACTTAGTCGGCCCACAGGTCCTGCTTCCCAACCGATGCGCCCCAGATGTCAGTGGGAGGAATCATTTTTTCGCGTAATAAGGAGGCAGTTGATTACGTGCGGCCAGGCCAGCGGAGGGAGTAGGGTGGGCCGGGGAAGCCTGCGCAGCATCACAGCGGGGCACAAGAGGAGGGAGCAGGCAGTCCCGCCGGCGCTAGTTTAGGCGGCTGGAGCAGGAAGATCAGAGATTGAAGAAGCACGTCGGCCGTTGGATGGACATCCAACACTAACTGCTGCTAGAATCATGTGTTCACTGACAAAGCCTTGCGTAAACAAGTCAGCCTCGAAATCTGTGGCGTGTACAGCCCATTTGCTATTAGTTTTATAATTTTTACTCATTTTCTAATTCATATGGAATTTATTGCAGCCCGTTTTCCATTTTTTGAATTGCTGGCCATTTTCTGGTCAGTACCAGGGTCAAAAAATTAACTAAATATGTGAGAAATTTTGAAAATTCGCAAATTTTTGCTAGGAACGAAATATTCTTAATCCAAAAATTAATAGCCATACTAAAACAAATTTAAAAATAAATTAGTACTATGTCATGTTAAATCCAATGAAATACATATAAGATATCAGTGAAGGACAAAAACAAAAAAAGAAACTTATATCCCATTTGCTATAATTTTTTTGGAATTTTCAACCCCTTTTGATATTACTTTTAACAGACATTGACCATACTCTTAAGCCAGGCCGGAATGCATCCCTCCTCGTCTTGAAAGATTTGCAGCCCAGTAATTCGGAGAAAACAAATAGGCCTAGCTTGGGTATTCTTCAAAAAGAAATACTGGGCTACTTATTTTCCCAAAGAACTGGTGCATGAGCATTTAGCTTTATTTATTTATTTATTTATTTACTTATTTATGTTTAGGGGACCATGAGCATGTACCTGGGCCGGATTCATGTGAGAGCCCCCCTTCCAGTTAATTATGGGCTTCTCTATTGGGCCTTCATCAGTGGGATGCATGTTATCAACAAGTGGAAAATGTGTTCTGAGTTTCAAAAAAATGTGTTCCGTACGATAAATAGTATGTGCTACGTACGGTACGGGGCACTAAAGGATCGAACCGTGCAACGACTTCCAAAACATTGTGTTTGTCGTTCTAACAACACATTTATTCAACCAACAGACAAAATATACTACTGATTGTACATTGAAAACAGCAGCAGCAGCAACCAGGGCTGGGGGTGCAACAGAAGCAGTAAGCAGGCCAGAAGAGTGAAGACGCAGCTCTCTCTTCCAAACCAAACATCAGCCATTATTACAAAAGGGCTACCAAAAAAGAACAAGTGTATGCATCAAACTAAATAAAGATCCTACTACACCAAGTGTACGCATCTAACTAGCTGGCTCAGTTAGACGTTGCTATTTATTAAGCTGTGGAGATTGGCTGACAGCTTGAACCAGATGGGTGCCTGGCGGGGGAAACTCCAGCCAACAGGTCGAAGTCTGATACTTGCGACCCTCTCTCCTACTTTGGGCTGCAGAGCGTGGCGGCACATATCAGGGTATGGTGCATGCAGAGACGCATGGTACGCTGTGTACACACAGTTTTGTCTGATGAACGAAACCGCGCTGCCATCATGATCCTTGCCGTCGGTTATCTCCTGGTTAATCGGATAATTTAGTCCGACAAACAAAGAGCGTGTACCAAGGCTACTTACCAGCCTCCAGTCAAAAATTCCTGAAGGCCCAGAGAAGGTGGGATCCTGCTCAAAGACCTTGCAGTGATTGTGATTGTATTCCGTGAAACAACACGTTCGGTACGTGCGAACGATCATCAATCTTTCGCTGTCGTCTGATCGAGCCAGGAACCACCTGCAACTGCCATGCCGCTTTTCTTTGAAAGGTTCTGGGATTAGGAAGGGTAGGGACACCAGGCGGCCTACAACATCATATCAAGTTGGAGTCAAATAAAAAAGGGCTCTTGGTTTAGTCAATCTTAAGAACAACATATTATGAGATGAGTATTTTTTCAGCAAATGTTGACAGTAATATAAGCAAGCCATCATGATATCATAGGAAAGTAACATACTGCTGTAACAGCCGTTTGTAGCGATGACTGGAGTAGGCCAGCAATACGTCCAACCATAGAAGGAGTCGACAGCGTAAATGAAGCCCTTGTGTTCAATGGCATCAGAGAACCATGGAGGATGTATGATCTTGCGATGGACGTGCAGATTTATCCACTTACCGCAGTGACCTGTCAGATAGGCGAGACCGCGGTTGAAGAACGCAATTAGCCTGAAGTCTTTATAATTCGCAGATCTTGTGGGCACTTGGCAGATTACAACCTTGAGCAAATCAAACTTGGTATCATGTTGGCTACTGTAAGATTCTGAGTATTCTGGGCCGCGGTGCCAAAGTAGTGCAGTGTTAATCGAAGGAAGGCGGATCAATAGCCGGGTGTAGACCTCCACGAGCATCCAGCTGCCGCGACCGTCGACGAGCACCATCCAAGACGTGTTCATGCCGACCTAGTACATACCGTTAATGTAGTTGAGGCTGACGGGGATCGGATCGTAGTCAAGGGTGTTGATGCTCGCCACCCTACGATCGTTATGCTGCGTGACACGCCATTTCTGAAGATCAGGCGGCATGAGCAAGCAAGGAGCTGGCTTAAAAAGCTCCGACCTGAGGGCTTTGAGTAAACGGTACAGCCCCGACGAGCACGCGGCGAGCGGCATGGTACTGAGATTGTCCACACGCGAAACAATGAGCTTGATTACCTTTGTGGGGAGCGAATTCCAGCCACTCTTTCGGCGGACGCTGCTCGGTTCTGCCATTGTTAGTGCTTGGGTTTCGTACGAAGGGGGAGGCGCCTTAGCGGGGATGGAAGATTGGATGAGATTATGTGTGGACAAAGACGGAGAAGTGAATATGTGCTGCGGGAAGTGGACAGGTGATGATGACTATAGCATGCCGCTTGACTTACGAGACACATACCAGCAGCGTAGGGTCATGTCGATGCCAGACAACTTGCTTGAGTGATCACAGTACTGGTACTCCCTACAATGCTATGCCCTAACTTGCTTGAGTAGAGTAGTAGAGTAGGACTCTGCTCTACTACTAGCACCAGAGGAGTAGTATATTCTAATCTAAAATAGTTACAAACTTCAATGCTCGAGCATGGAACGACTACGAACCGTGCTCAAAGACCGTGTCTACATGGTGTTTGGACATGGGCGACAACCTCAACGCCAATGGTGCTGCTCCCGTTGCACCATATGTGTTTCTGTCCTTCCTGTTCGAAATCGTGGTAGAATTCATGTTTCTACTCTATATCCTACTACTATGCTAGTCCACATGATTAGTTTCATCTCTGTTATAGCGTCATGATTTATTTTGTGCTTATTCAGATTAAATCTCGTAGTAACTTGCTCATATATTCAACTGGCGCAACGTCCCCTACAGCCACTCCCGTTTCATGGACGGCCTGGTCGATGTTGGAATTTTGCTAGTAGGCCTTTATAAGGTGAGCTCTTCTACCACTTGTATGAGAATGAGAAGAGGAGAACTACACGCGCGCTCCTCCTCCTCGCACGCCTCGCCACGCCACGCCTCGTCACGACGCGCCGCGGGTTGCGGGATTGAGCCGAGCCAAGGACAGAGCTATACTCCCACGACCTACCCGGCCCGCACTATATAGTTTCTCACCACCATTCCAGATCATTGCACCGCCAAGCAAGTCTTCTCCATCCCTCCTTTCGGTGTGCACCGGGGGAAGGGACAGCAGGCCTCCGGAACCCCACCTCTCGTGATCCTGTATGGCAGAGGGGCGATCAGGTTTTTTGGGAGCGCACTCGCGCGACTGCTGGCAGCGACGACTTCGCGAACGACGACTTCTTCCCCGACCTCGGCAACCTCATCCTCGACATGGGCGACAATGTCAACGCCGGCAACCAGTGAGATACAGGGTGTATGAAGCGGTTTGGGAATTTGCATGCCTTTCCAATCAGTGAGATACTCCGTACAAAGTACGACAGAGAAATAACCACAGAGAAGGAAGCTAAAAGTAAACAGTCAAACGAGCATTTTTGCATTTGTTTTGCATTGAATCGTTTCACAAGCTTGACTAGTGCTGTTTTTCTACTTTTACGGAAACCGCATCGTAATGTTAAAACGTGCATTTGCATGTACATAAGTAATAGTAGTACTCCCTACGCCTAGGTGTATAAGTCTTCCCTCCTTCTTGGTCACGGTGCACAACCGAAGATGACTTATTGACCTGGACGGAGGGAGTAGCACAGTCTGCAAGCATATATCGAGAGAGACGTGTAGTGCGATAGTATATAGTAAAGTTTGTGCTATATGCACGTACTTGCAAAATGCGTACGAATACACAAGGTTTCCAAACTTTCCCTTTTACATACTTAATTAAGGGCGCTAAAAATTCTTGAACGTTCGGGATTTATCATTTGCGTCCCAAAACTAATGAGATCGCCTTACGAAACAAAAATTATACTCCTCCTAAAAGCCACGACGCTCGCAGGAGCGCTTGCGGCGCGCCACGAGTGCCCTGGTGCGTGGCCATTTCCCAGCGCGCCGACACAACGCCTCTTCCTCAGCCTCGCATCTCGCGAGGTGCTGATTGGTGGCTTGCCGGCGGGCGAGCGCGATCTCACCGGTGTGGTGATCCAGCACCAACAGGTACTCCTCCTCGCTGGAAGCGTGCACCCGGTCCACGTACCGCCAAGCGTAGATGAGGCGCTTGGGCCCGACTGCACTCAGGGCATCGGCACGGGCATCCTCCGCCACCCTCACGGCCCTCGCACGAGCCTTCTGCCAAAGAGCCAATTGCCTGACTCTCTCAGACGTGACATAGGCCTCCGAGGCAGCTTGTTCCGTGGTGCGCTTCTCTTCCTCGGCCTTCTTCTCCGCCTCTATTTTGGCGCGCTCTGCTGGAGGCAAAGCCTCCCACAAGGCGACATCCATTTCTTTCCAAAGCTCCTCAAGGCTGGGGGGGCTCGGCGGGCGGCGCGGTGTTCTCCTCGTAGCGGGGAGCCGACGCTTCCTCCGGCGCGCGTGCTGGCGAGATTGGGAACACCGACGCGTCCACCTCGACACGTCGCGGCGATGAGCGGAACACCGACGCATCCTCCTCGACTAGTGGCGGCGAGGAACGGAATGGCGACGCGTCGCGTAGCGGCGAGGAGCGGAACACCAACGCGTCCTCCTCGACTAGTGGCGGCGAGGAACGGAACGGCGACGCATGACCGTCCGCGCAGTGCAGTGAGGGGCTCCTAGGGCTTGGGAGGGGCGATGCCATGGTGGTCGACGTGAGAGGGAGGGGGAGGATATAGCGATGAACATGAACGTGTGGGGGAGGAGATAGCGATGTCGTGGGAGGCGCAGTATTTATAGCGAGCAATGGCACACCTACGTAAGATATGGACTGAGCCGCACTGACTTAACTGCCGGTCCAGTTGCGTCACTGACATGTGGGCCAGACCCCTGTTGGGCCCATATGTTAGTGACCGAATGCACCAGCAGTTAAGTAACAACTACGTGGGCATATTTGTTGGAGTAAATTACGGGGGAGCGAAGGGGTGGAAATATTGCTGGTCACAACGGATTGGACGAGCGTGGGGGGAGGAGAGTCATGCATGCAGATTTTTTTCACACGGGGTGGAGTGGTGGGACCGCCAGAGGGAGAAGGAGAGTTTGGCAGGCATATTGTTTCCACACATGGAGAGGAAAAAAATTTGGAGACGAAGAGGCTTCCTGCAGGTATGGGAACGGTGCATAATAAGTCATCTTGCATGCCGGGCTAGGTATAGTCTCAAGTCATTAAAAACAAACACGCCCCACACATGTTCATATTTCAAGGTGCACTAAATTATTGCATGAGATGATTAAGGCTGGCCATAATGGTGGTATCTTAGCTGGTATCATGCACACGGGAATAGCAAACATGCTGATGTGGCAAAGAATTAAAGAAGAAAGGGGGGGTTAGAGTAACTAGTGTTCATGCATGCATTGGTAAACACATTTTTTTGTGGAGAACGACATCACTAGTTGAGTACTTTTGCAGACTTCAAAAACTATTCCACAATGTGTCAACATTCACAATGTCAAATCAATATTTTTACACTCATTATAAAACGTAGTTCTTATACTCCCTCCTTCCATCTATATAGGGCCTAATGCGTTTCTCGAGGCTAACTTTGACCAAATGTTAGAGCAATAATATATGACATGCAACTTACACAAAGCACATCATCAAATTCGTATGTGAAAGGAGCTTTCAATGATATAATTTTCATATTGTGCATGTCATGTAGTATCAATTTTATCAATAGTCAAAGGCGGTCTTGAAAAACGCATTAGGCCCTATCCTATATAGATGGAAGGAGGGAGTACTCATTATAATCAGTACTCCCTCTGTCTAGGTGAGCAAGTCATCTTAGATTGTGCACTGTGACCAAGGAGGAGGGGAAAACGAGAGCTCTTAATGTTTATTTGCTAATTAATAGCATTGCATGCAATGAACTAACCACTGCATGTCGGGTTTGGTAGTCTCAAGTCATTAAAAGCATGCACACCCACATCTCCTATTGGTTGATATGTCAAGAAACAAGAAAAGGTAGAAGTTAATGCACCACGCCTAAGTGTTTTGGGAGTATTGTAGATATTGATATTTTTAGTATAAATTTGGTCGTGGGATTTCCTTGATGCCTGTCAAAGCGTTGACAGGTCTGCTATGCTTGACCTGAAGATGAAAGCGTTGAGTATCTCGAAGTTGATCAACAATCTTCAATTGTCAAAGATTAGCCGTTCGGCCAATAAGGTGGCACACTTAATCGCTAAGTATAGCTTTGACAATAGATTAGATGGTATTCTTGTAAATAATGTACCGCCCTGTGTGGTGAATATTGTATCGAATGAGTGTACTAGTGTGGCTAGTTAATTAATATAAGGTGGTGTTCAAAAAAAGTATAAATTTGGTCAAACACTTTGCAAATGGTTGACGGGAGTAAAATGGACCAGAGGGAGTATCATGCATGCGAAGTAGGCAAAAAAATTGCTTGTCTAAAAAAAGGCAAAAAAAATTGCTCATTTATAGCCGGCCGAAGTCTCAAAGGGCGCGACCGCGCGAGGGAGGCGAAGGTCGTGGGAGGCGCGACGTTTGACGGAATTAAGTGAAGTTGCATCCATGCGCCGGCATGGCGTGCGAACAGGCACAAGCTATACCGTCAGGCCTACCATATGGTTCTAGTAGACATGACATCTAGTGGGTCCCACATAGTTCTCGAGAACTCTTTGGGGGCTTGCAGCGTTTATCCACCGGGCAGGCCAGCAACCCCACGCCATTCGCATGCCCTACTCGTCCCCGTCTTCTACCTACAACAGTTCGCTCCCAGTCGTCCCGTCCTATCACATTAGTTCGCTCCTAGTTTTTTGTTTGCGGGGTACAACAGTTCAACTTCTCCTAACCCTCCTCCAAAATCCATGGCCTCCCAAATCTCCATGGTCGCCGCTGAGTACCAGGTTAGAGCCATCACCGGCGATCAGTTCATCGTCATCTACACACGTGGATTTGAGACGGTGAAAGCATGGCTTGCTCGCTTCCTACGCATGTTCAACAGTTCAACGGATGAGTGGGTCGCTGGACTAGATGTTGAGTACACCATAGTCCTGGACGAGAGAAGGATCTAAAGGACGAAGAGAGGAAGAAGCCCGCCGTGATCCAGGTTTGCGTACATAACGTTTGCTTGGTCTACCACATATGCCATGCCGACGTTGAGTGCCAGGATTTTAAGAACTTCCTCAAGGATAAAAGAGTGAAATTCATTACTGTAGGCTTTAAGAATGACTGTGACGTCCTGCGTCGGATAGGTATCGTTGTAGGCCAGCCCTTCGATCTCCAGAAGGGAAGCCTGGTGTCCTCCTCTCAACCTTCAATGCTGACCCTGGCAGCAGCCATGATTGATCCTTCGTACGCTAAACTGAAGAAACCTCATCACGAGTTTCATCATGCATGGGAGTCGAAGACATTAGATGAAGATCACATCATGTACGCAGCAATGGATGCCTACCTTTGTTTAAATATCTACAAGGGTTGGATGAAGAAGCAGAGCCCAGTGTCCGGTTCAAGCAAAGAAGCGTCGGCGAAGAGGAAGAGGAAGAGGGACGAGGACGAAGTCGAGGAGGTGGACTCGGACTCCAAGTAGGTGGTAGTGTCGTCGCTCATGTTGGTTCTACTGCAGTGTCAAGCGGACTAGTTGCTTATTAGTTTATTTTCAAGGGTGTGTTGTGCTGAGGCCCCAGCAGAACTATGTTTATGTTCTTTCTCGTTATTTGAACTCTTTAGTACGTACAGTAGTACTACTACTATGTCTTACTACTGTTCTTCTTGCAGTTGGTACTACTGCTCGTATCTTCGTGTTCCTACTGTACTTAATACGTTCATACTAGTAGTATAATTTGGGTCAGTCGATTTGTGAAAGAAGTTCGACGGAGCGAAGGAAGAAGACGGCAGAAGAGGTGGAAGAAGCCCTTCTAGCCATCCATGTGCATCAAACGGCTCACATGAGTCGACTGACCCAAATTGCTCCTTCAAATTGCAGGATCCACGTGGCATTCAAGGTCTCGAAGGTAGATTCCGTGTCCGCACCCGGTTTGCGGGCTCGACGCGCGCGACCGGCTTCCGCCGCGACAGCCACCATGCGCGCCTCCTCCGCGCGGGCGGAGACGACAATGACACGCTAGTTCCTCCTCGCCGGCATGCTGGAGCACGCGCTCGTCCTCCTCTTCGTACGCCGTGTGCATAGACGCGGCTCCACCAGCTGCTCGCGTGCTTGGCAGAGCGGTGACATCGTGAGGAGGGACTGCAGACGACGTGAGCGGGCGAGCCTTCGGCTTCATGGCACAGGGATGGCGGCGACACGGCGGTGATGGGCGAGAAATTATTGGCCAGAGTAGGCGGGCGCCGGCATGTGCAACGGCGGCGGTGGCATATTGATGAGTGCGTGTGTGGGAGCTTACTTTAGTTTTATATATAAGGTTGGTCAAACTTAAAAGAAAACCGTACTAGTACACGTAAACATTAGACTTAGGTAGCGCTTTTATTAGTTACTAGCTTATGTTCTTGCCCATTGTGACCAGCCTTAGTACCACGGCCACAATACGGAATCTTGTGCAAGCGCGTGAACCGCGGCCGCGCGGTCGATCGAACGGTGCATCACCGTGTCGCGCTCGAAGGACAACCACCGAACCTTTTTGTGTGTGTGAAAACAATCCTCGAATATAACTAAACTTTTTTTCCTGTGAAAGTTCTTGACGCTGCAATATTTCCATATATTTGAATTTAGCTCCAGTTCGTGTTTATTTGGATTTGGACGTTTTAGGTGCGCCCTAGTTTTTTTAATACTGATTTTGTGTGTGTGACTGAGAGAGAACATGTGTATGTGTCCATATGTGTGTTGTGGCGGAAGGGCAATGTGAAGACGGTGTGCGTGTGATACAGACATAGAGAGGTGTGAATGTGCAAATGATCGTGCATGAGTGAGACATAGACAGATGCCGATACGTTGTGTATACGTGAGAGAACGGTCTTCTAGTTTACTTGTGTGTGTGAGAGAGAGAGAGAGGGAGGGAGAGAGAGACAGAGAGAGGAGCATCCGTAACACAACAACCATCTCTCTCGATTCGTCCGTCCCTCGCACGGTCGCATGCAACACATGCATCAACGCGCACATTTTGACACCCTCACCCGGCCCCTGCCCACCTCAAGGCCCGCACAATCTCTTCGTGAATACCCATTTCTCTCCTTAGGTTTGTTTTCTCTCAATATCTGACACACACACACACACACACAGAGAGAGAGAGACACACGCAGCACAACACACACACACACACTCCCCCGAGCACACAATTCATTCCCATCCAAGGTTATACGGCGACCACTCTCGCTTGTGCTTCTTTGCACCCCAACATGCACAACACCTCAATCTTCAAAGAGGGCAACGAGCAGATCGAAGACAGCGACCACACCGCGCTAGAGAATGTGGTGTCATTTGGAAGCAGGGTGATGTGACGACGGCTGACTGACTCCTCCCCCACCCTCTCTCTCTTGCACAAAATTACCAATCCCTCTCTCCCCCGCACAAAATTGTCAATACCTCAACCCACGAGATCCTTCCCCTCTCGTCCATGTTTTTCCTGCTCTCTCATCAAACATGTTGTCTCTTCTCCTTCCATGTATACAGAATCCAGATGCACACGCATCTCATCTATATTACATGTATGCATCTTTCTCACATACCTAACTTCTTCCTCTCTCTATCTCTCTCTCTATCTTGTTAGGTTTGTCTCCTACTCTCTCGTCCACATACATACAATCTTTCCCGCCCTATCTGCTCCATCTTCAAAAGCTCTCTCTGCACGTTTCATTCACATATTGGGATATGTCAAAATGTTGCTTCTATAATGGTTGATGTAGAGTTATGGTTGTTCTTGTTGCATCCTACAAAGTAATAACTATGAAATGCATTTAGATTCTCATTTGACTGAGATTATGTGAGTTTGAGCATGTTGTGAAGTACTATAGACCTTGTATACATCTTGGGAGTCGACAATGATTGTAATTATTGAATTGTATAGACCATTACATTCGAAGTCAATAGCCTAATATATTTATTTCACAATTTCAACAAATGATTAGTTCACTACAAACTAAGAAAACAAATGTGTACTCCCTCCGTTTTTATTTAAGTCCGTGTATTAGCATTGGTCAAAGTCAAGTTTTGTAAACTCTCAGAAAGCTTATAACAAAAAATATTAACATATACAATAACAAATAAATACCATTAGATTCATTATTGAATGTACTTTCACATCATACATATTTGTTATGGTAAATGTTTATATTTTTCTATAAACTTGGTCAAACTTTAGGAAGTTTGACTTCGGGCAAACCTAATATGCAGAGTTTACTACTACTACTCGCTAGTTGCTTAGCCGAATCACTCAACACGCCACACGGGGAGTCCAGTGTCACAAAATTTTGAGGTCGGCGAGAAAATCTCCCGCGACCCTGATTCGAGCAGTGGGAAGTTACCATCATAGCCTTCGGAACAAGCCTACGGATGACGCTTGGTAGGGGGCTGTTTTCGTAACTTCAGGTTCACCCTACCCAGCCAACCCCACCCCGGCACCCAGAGTAGTACACCTGAATACTCCCCAATTTCTATCCCCACCGCAAAATAGACTTCTCCACGGCACCGCAGCCTTCGTGCTCCTCCCCTTTACATCGGCGCACTCGTCCACCACAGCGCATCTGCCTCATCGATGACCTCGTATGCCGCACTGGAGCCGTTCCACCGTCGTCGTCATACACGGAGCCTCTTCCCCGGCATCGTCTTCCACGGTCTCGGATCTGCTTCCCGAAAGCCGATGCCAAGCGTAGAAGTACCACCGTCGTGGACAATGAACTGACTCCCATTGCCGACCATGACTCACAGAGGCCGCAGCAACCATCGTTCTCCTCCTCGATTGGTAATGTGTGTATTGAATCACTTAGCAGTACATGTGCAGTTCCAATTTTGTTCATACCTACCCTTCAAATTTCTTGGGTGCTATTGTTCCCGTAAAAGTAATTGGTTATAGCCTCCATTGTCCAACAAAATATCAGCTTGTAATTGTGCGTCGCTCCTGTATCGCGATGTGCTTGGGTAGGTTTTTCATCTGCAACCAGTAGTGTGGCAAATGATGGAAAGGTTTTTAGAACTAGCAAAATGCCCATGCGTTGCACGCATCAAGATACATTTGTATGAGTAGTTTATCTTGTTGGAGATGCTCTAACATGGCAGACGAGTGCTTTAATGTTGCCCACAAGATGCGCGAGTATTACTGGTAGTATATTTTTCTTGCCGTGTTGAGATTTTAAAACCACGAGTGTGAACATGTAGAGGAGCAATGAAGACCAAACACGGGATATTCGGGACATCTTCAAGGAGCGTGGCAAGTTAAAGAGGAGCTGCACCAAACCTGTAAAACGAGCTTTGGTAAGTAACACCCTTTCAATTACTTTCGTGTAGCCTCGTGTTCTTCGATGTGTATATGTTGTAGTTTCTGTTTCTCTTAAGTGTGGTGTTCTTCAATGTGTAATAAGAAGAGTCTTAATCGTCCTAATGCTTTCGTTTTTAGCTTGATTTAGGAAGTGGGTGTTCTCACCTTGTAGTCTGTTTTTATTTATTTATTCCTTTTGAATTCACTTCTCCGAGTTCTGTTTATCTGGCTTCTACTAAATGGATCTAGGTTGCTCTGAGTATTGATCTAAAAAGAAGTAACTTCATGTCAGGATGCAATTCCTGCGAGAAGGGAAGTATGGTCAACCTCGAGATCATGTTTCCAAAATGAGGCTGGATTACACACAAGGTGCCAGTTCCCTAATGATGCTGGATTAGACACAAGGTGCAAATTCCTAGATGATGCTGGATTACACACAAGCCAGGTGGAGTCGTCAGTTGTTCGTGTCCTCGTGGCATTAGTAAAGGCTGAAAGAAAGCGTGCAGCAACCCTTGAGAATGTAGCTGAGTTCCTGAAGAAGCGAAAAGAGCAATCAGATGCTCTCTTCACCCAAGCCAAAGAAGAGATGGAAGAAGCCAGAAATAAGCTAGCAGAGGCAGAGCAGGCTAGGCGTCTCCTGCTATCTAAAACTGTTGTCAATACAAAATTTCCTTCATAATAGCTAGGTTCAAATGTTTATCCAGTTAGCATGCCTGTTGTGATGTCCGTGCATCTACTGATGTGGCACAAAATGTTTTTTTCGGGTCATGTAATAACAGCAATTACTTTCCAAACAATAACAGATGAAGCATTGGACATGGTATAGTTCACGCACAAGCCCGACATTTCAAGTTCAACTTCCACATCAAACTCATGTTCACATATATCTGCACATTCATACATAATGTCCACAACCATGATTCACTTCAAAGCCAAAAAAATGTGAGGAGAGTTATAAATAAAGAAAATCCTCTACTAGTTCCTACTACCAGTGCAAGCACAACAAGTCAAGACCATGCGTAAATTAATTATATTTTAGTCATTTTTTGTGTTCTAAAATGCCTGCCGGCTCACGGAAGGATGTGTTGCGGGCACACGCTCGGATTCAATGAAGGCAGGCGGGGCAGTCTTAAGCTAGTTGCACATGGCGAGGAGGCGTGCTCAGCGGGCCTGCAGCGAGTGCGGCCTTCTTGGTCGGCGCGCCGGTTCAATGCCTGCGCTATGAGAGGTCGCGTCCGTGTCAGAGCAATCACTCCCTCCAGTCCTTTTTTTGTTTGGGTATAACAAAATCTCGTTTTCCATTCACATTTTAGTGGTAGGAGTTGTGCGTGCGTGTCTGTGTGAGAGAGAGAGAGGAGACGGTAGTCGGGGTTGTCTGATCGGTAAACAAATGAATAATGTCAGTCTGGGATGGAGACGAAAAGGAGACCGCAACAAATGTTGTGTCTACAGGAGAGATAGAGAGAGTAATTTTAGTGGTATGAGTCATATGTAGAGACATATAGGGTGTGTGACAGAATCCCATAGAGAGAAAGACAAAGTGAAAGACGAGTGGAGACTGTGTGTTTGGAGGTGAAAAAGAAAGCTTAGGTACCGAGTGATACCAGAGAACAGTAGAGACATGAGAGATAATGAAAACCGTGTAATTTATAATGATAGGGAGAGTGTGACACTTCTCAAGGGAGACGTCGAGAGACCATGTTTGCGAGGATAGGAGCAACATGAAGTGAGTGTGCGGTTGAGCTGGAGAAAAGAGAGTGATAGCTACCTAAAGGAGCATGCATGCGAGAGAGATGGGCGTGAAAGGAGTGAACAAAAAAGGGATTCAAATATTTGAATTTGAGATGATGATACATGTAATCCATACTCGAGCCAAAATTGATCTATCAAACATGCATACTCATATGAATTCACGCACATCTATGTTATTTAATATGTAGATATTACTGATCCATACATTTTAGTAGAACATAATTTGGTTAAAAAATTTTGAATTCAACCTTAAGATTTCGAGATCGTTGTATTTGTAAATCATATTATACATATAAAGAGCAGAATTCTTTGTTGTGCTTTTGAAAGTATATATAAAAAAATGATGTATATAGAATGTAATTCCAATTGAAAATGGATCCCGCCCGGAAAAAAAATAGAATACAAACGGGATTCAAATTGAGTTGGCACGGTAAACCTGCACTCTGCAAAATTTGAATGAAGCGGGGAAAGTCGCAGTAACTGCCCAAAACCAAAATCTTCGAGATGGAAATCACTACTGCCTATCCCTGCCACGCAAAGCCTATATGCTGGATTTCTATAGGTTTCGATAGGGGTAGGTTTGTAATTTCACCCAAACGTGACGTAACCGTCTCTCACCCGGATTCATACATGGTGGGTGCCAAAACACAGTGTGTCCTCGGCCGAAATTGACTCCCTCCCCGATTCATATTCATACACGGTGGGCGCCAAAAACAAACTCTCGTCGGCAAATATTCGGTGTATGCGAGATTACCGTCCTATCCCCAACCGACTAGTGTTGCTGTGATGTAGTAGAAATTTGAAACGGGGGCTAAGTTTTTAAATTTCCTCGCATTTGAGACAAGCGCGCCTTGAATACATGGCTCCCCCTTCCTCTCTACCTCCCTTTTCCCCATTCGTACTCCGTGGGTGCCAAAAACACCCTCTCCACCCCACCCTCCTCCGTCCGCCGCCGTCCGCCACCCCATCCACCGCCATCCTCCTCCACCATGCCGGAGCTGATACCCCGACACCGCCATCCATTACAAGAGATCAACCTCTCTCATCCACGGCTTCGGACCGGGATCCTTGCATCCCGTCCTCTTGCTTCATCCCCGCCGTCGTCCACCTTGCCGGCGCCGCTCCTACGACCGTCTCGTCCACCGCGCCCCGCCGCCACCATCTACCCTCCTAGATCTGCTTCCACACCGCCGACAGCCATCGCTACTGTAGCACCGTCAAATTCTCAGCAGATGCGTACACGGCGCCACACCAGAGGCGGTACTCTTTCGTATCTGCTCAACTTATTTATCGCAGCAAGAAAATAGATCGCCACTGCTTTACTCTGATTTCTTGTCTTAGTTGCGAAGTTGCCTTTGTCCGGTTTGCACCTTCAGATCCGCCATGGCACGCTCAACACCATACTCGCAATGCTTATGGTTTTCCCCTTTTATATTCCACACCAGTTAAATCACAGCAGACTAAATTTCAAAATTTGGTCAGTCGATTTTCAGAGCTCGCCGGAGTTCGCCGGTGCGATAGAAGGGGCTCGGGTGGGGACGGTGGTTGTGGGGGGCGGTGGTGGGGCCTCGTCAAATGAAGAAAACTCGACGCGGGTGGGGTGGGGTGGGGGTGGCGGAGGAACACAGGCGGTGGGGCCGGTGGTTCGGTCGGCGGCCCGTCGATGTTCTGTATGGGAAGCACAGTATGTTCCTTGTCAGGAAGGGGAGCATGGACATCTGCAGTCAACAGCTGATAGAGCTGGCCTCTACGTGATCGATAGGCTTTCAATTACTAGCGGCAATACAACACCGTAATTTCCAGCCAGTTCCACTTTCCTGATTTATATATCCTGGTTATGGTGTACCCCTGTTATGTACACTATTATGATCTGCCTAGTTGTTGTGTGCTCTTGTTATCATGGTTTGGCAATAAACTCTCTATACAGTGTATTATGAACCTATCATCTGCTAGCTATCCTTACTTCTGGAGCCTATTTTTTTGTGTACTTGTGCCAGATTATATAAATGCACGCACCATATTACAGCACACATGAGCTCTCTCATCAGAATCCAGTGATAGCACACAAGTGTTTACAGGGGCGCCCCTATATTAGAATATCATCTGCATTACAAAGATAATGTCACAACTATTTATGTTTTCATGGTTCTCAGCTATTATACGCAATTACAGTGAATACCAGAATCCGCGCATCAGAAGAATATTGTGGAACACTGCGATGACTTACAAAATTGGCAGCAAGGCATTGAGTGCCATTCTGGAAGCAATGAAACTCATACGCTCCCCACCTATTAATTCTTGTTCAGAATTTCATCCTAATGACTATTCTAACCTCGAGGAGTCAAAGGCAGATGGCCTGTCCTGTTCACCCATCAAGGTGCCTGTTCTAATTTGGCAAGGTTTTATTGATTGCGCGTGTCTTGCATATGTTGTCTTGCATTTCTTCTACTTTGTTGCATCGCCATCTGCTTAGTTTACTCATCATATATGTCGAGATGCCATGCCCATCCATTATCAATACATATTCCATATGTAATCATACCATGTTTTTCCACTCAAATGCTATTCTTGTGCATCAGACATCAAAAAGGAAGAGGGTGATTGCCGAACCTGAAGGAGCACCAGCAAAGTCCTTGAAAAACGTGGTGGTGCCAGAGAAATCAGACAACACCTCACTTATATTGGTTGTACAACCAGTGACACAAAACGTAGGACCGACTCCAGCAGACTGTACCCATACTTCACTGGCCACACCATTAGCCCCACCACACAGGACCTGCACTCCAGCAAAATGAATACCGATTTCATCTGCCATAGCACCAGCTGTACCACAGAAAAGTCCCACTCCAGCAAAAAGTACAACAAGTCCACCGGCCAAAGACCTATCCCAACTGCAGGGATGACCAATTCCTGCAGATTGGAACCCCATTCCATTTATTCCCAGTTTAAAAGACAATGCTTTCAATGTTGTTAGGGACTACGTGCATATATTCCCATCATGGGAAGATTATTGTGAAGACAAACACCATTTTCACATCTTCCTGTCTAAAAGTATGAAACAATTGCTTGGCTTGTCATCGGGGTTGTGCATGATTTAAATATTTTGTGTGGTGAAGATGGAGCATAGCCAGACTATATGATTTTGTAGGGATAACTTTCTTTGGCCATGCTATTTTGAGAAGACATAATTGCTTTGTTAGTATGCTTGAAGTATTATTATTTTTATGTCAATATTAAACTTTTGTCTTGAATCTTTCAGATCTGAATATTCATGCCACAATTAAGAAGAATGTAAAATTATGCTAAGTAGCACTCCGCATCAAAAAATTCTGTTTTTATCATTTACCTACTCGAGGACAAGCAGGAATTAAGCTTCGGGATGCTTGATACGTCTCCAACGTATCTATAATTTTTGATTGCTCCATGCTATATTATCTACTATTTTGGACATTATTGGGCTTTATTTTCCACTTTTATATTATTTTTTGGGACTAACCTATTAACCGGAGGCCCAGCCCAGAATTGTTGTTTTTTGCCTGTTTTAGGGTTTCGAAGAAAAGGAATATCAAACGGAGTCCAAACGGAATGAAACCTTCGGGAATGCAATTTTCTCAACGAACAAGACCCAGGAGACTTGGACCCTACGTCAAGACACAGAAGAGGAGGCCACGAGGTAGGGGGGCGCGCCTACCCCCCCAGGCGCGCCCTCCACCCTCGTGGGCCCCCCTGTTGCTCCACCGATGTACTCCTTCCTCCTATATATACCTACGTACCCCCAAACGATCAGATACGGAGCCAAAAACCTAATTCCACCATCGCAACTTTCTGTATCCACGAGATCCCATCTTGGGGCCTGTTCTGGAGCTCCGCCGGAGGGGGCATCGATCACGGAGGGCTTCTACATCAGCACCATAGCCCCTCCGATGAAGTGTGAGTAGTTTACCTCAGACCTACGGGTCCATAGTTATTAGCTAGATGGCTTCTTCTCTCTTTTTGGATCTCAATACAATGTTCTCCCCCTCTCTTGTAGAGAACTATTCGATGTAATCTTCTTTTTGCGGTGTGTTTGTTGAGACCAATGAATTGTGGGTTTATGATCAAGTCTATCTATGAACAATATTTGAATCTTCTCTGAATTCTTTTATGTATGATTGGTTATCTTTGCAAGTCTCTTCGAATTATCAGTTTGGTTTGGCCTACTAGATTGATCTTTCTTGCAATGGGAGAAGTGCTTAGCTTTGGGTTCCATCTTGTGGTGTCCTTTCCCAGTGATAGTAGGGGCAGCAATGCACGTATTGTATTGTTGTCATTGAGGATAACAAGATGGGGTTTTCACCATGCATGAGTTTATCCCTCTACATCATGTCATCTTGCTTAAGGCGTTACTCTGTTTTTAACTTAATACTCTAGATGCATGCGGGATAGCAGTCGATGAGTGGAGTAATAGGAGTAGATGCAAGCAGGAGTCGGTCTACTTGTCTCGGACGTGATGCCTATATACATGATCATACCTAGATATTCTCATAACTATGCTCAATTCTGTCAATTGCTCAACAGTAATTTGTTCACCCACCGTAGAATACTTATGCTCTCGAGAGAAGCCACTAGTGAAATCTATGGCCCTTGGGTCTATCTTTATCATATTAATCTCCTACTACTTAGTTATTTCCTTTGCTCTTTACTTTGCCTTTATTTTACTTTGCATCTTTATCACAAAAAATACCAAAAATATTATCTTATCATATCGATCAGATCTCAGTCTCGTAAGTGGCCGTGTAGGGATTGACAACCCCTATTCGCGTTGGTTGCGAGGATTTATTTGTTTTGTGTAGGTACGAGGGACTCGCGCGTAGCCTCCTACTGGATTGATACCTTGGTTCTCAAAAATTGAGGGAAATACTTATGCTACTTTGCTGCATCATCCCTTCCTCTTTGGGGAAAACCAACGCAGTGCTCAAGAGGTAGCAATGCCATACGCAACAACCCCCTTACTCGGGCTTGTGTTTCAGTCACTCACGCAACCCACTATAAGCGAATCATAAACGTATTGCAACACCCTACAACGGGAATCCCTCATGCTTGCGCGACACGGAGAGCACCATAGGACAGCACCAATAATAAAACATGCAACTCAAGCCAATCACGATCATCAAATAACCCATAGGACAAAACGGATCTACTCAAACATCATAGGATAGCCATACATCATTGGGAAATAATATATAGCGTTGAACACCATGTTTAAGTAGAGATTACAGTGGGTAAGAGAGAGGTTACACCGCTGCATAGAGGGGGGAAGAGTTGGTGATGATGGCGGTGAAGTTGTTGGTGAAGATTGCGGTGATGATGATGGCCACCGGTGGCACTCCGATGCCACCGGAAGCGAGGGGGAGAGAGCCCCCCTCCTTCTTCTTCCTTGACCTCCTCCCTAGATGGGAGAAGGGTTTCCCCTCTGGTCCATGGCCTCCATGGCACGGGAGGGACGAGAGCCCCTCCGAGATTGGATCTGTCCCTCTGTCTCTCTCTGTTTCTGCGTTCTCAGATTCTTCCCTTTCACCATTTCTTATATTCCCAGAGATCCGTAACTCTGATTGGGATGAAATTTTAACACGATCTCTATCCGGATATTAGCTTTCTGGCGGCGAAAGAAGGGCATCAGCCGCCTTACGGGGTGGCCACGAGGGTCAGGGGCGTGCCTGCCCCCCCTGGGGCGCGCCCCCTACCTCGTGGGCCCCTCGAGCATCGTCTCGCGTGGATTTTTCTTCCCAAAAATCATATAGATTCCCAAAAAAATCTCCGGCGGTTTTTATTCCGTTTGGACTCCGTTTGATATGGATATTCTGTGAAACAAAAAACATGCAACAAACAGGAACTGGCACTGGGCACTGGATCAATATGTTAGTCCCAAAAATAGTATAAAAAGTTGCCAAAAGTATATGAAAGTTGTAGAATATTTGCATGGGACAATAAAAAATTATAGATACGATGGAGATGTATCAAGGACGTCTAACTTGTTTTTGTAGGATATGTATGTGATGTGATATGGCCAAAAGGATGTGATGAATGATATATGTGATGTATGAGATTGATCATGTTCTTGTAATAGGAATCACGACTTGCATGTCGATGAGTATGACAACCGGCAGGAGCCATAGGAGTTGTCTTAATTTACTGTATGACATGCGAGTCAATGTAAATGCCATGTAATTACTTTACTTCATTGCTAACCATTAGCCATAGTAGTAGAAGTAATAGTTGGCGAGACAACTTCATGAAGACACGATGATGGAGATCATGGTGTCATGCTGGTGACGAAGGTGATCATGTCGCGCCTCGAAGATGGAGATCAAAGGCGCAAGATGATATTGGCCATATCATGTCACTTTATGATTTGCATGTGATGTTTGTCATGTTTACATCTTATTTGCCTAGAACGACGGTAGCATAAATAAGATGATCCCTCACTAAAATTTCAAGAGATGTGTTCCCCCTAACTGTGCACCATTGTGAAGGTTCGTTGTTTCGAAGCACCACGTGATGATCGGGTGTGATAGATTCTAGCATTCACATACAACGGGTGTAAGGCAGATTTACACATGCGAAACACTTAGGTTCACTTGACAAGCCTAGCATGTACAGACATGGCCTCGAAACACGAGAGACTGAAAGGTCTAACATGAGTTGTATAGTAGATGTGATCAACATGGAGATGTTCACCGTTGATGACTAGTCCGTCTCATGTGATGATCGGACACGGCCTAGTCAATTCGGATCATGTATCACTTAGATGACTAGAGGGATGTCTATCTGAGTGGGAGTTCATTAAATAATTTGATTATATGAACTTAATTATCATGAACTTAGTCTAAAATGTCTTTACAATATGTCTTGTAGATCAAATGGCCCACGCTAATGTTGCCCTCAACTTCAACACGTTCCTAGAGAAAACCAAGCTGAAAGACGATGGTAGCAACTATACAGACCGGGTCCGTAACTTGAGGATCATCCTCATAGCTGCCAAGAAAGCATATGTCCTTGAAGCACCGCTAGGTGACGCACCCATTTTCCTAGCAACTCAAGACGTTATGAACGCCTAGCAGTCGCGTAGTGATGATTACTCCCTGGTTCAGTGCAGCATGCTTTATAGCTTAGAACCGGGGCTCCAAAAGCGTTTTGAGCAACACAGAGCATATGAGATGTTCCAAGAGCTGAGAATGATTTTCCAAGCTCATGCCCGGGTCGAGAGATATGAGGTCTCTGACAAGTTCTACGGTTGTAAGATGGAGGAAAATAGGTCTATCAGCGAGCATATACTAAATATGTCTGGGTTGCACAACCGCTTGTCTCAGTTGGGAGTTAATCTTCCAGATGACTCAGTCATTGATAAGATCCTCTAGTCGCTTCCACCTAGCTACAAGAGCTTTATGATGAACTACAATAAGATCCTCTAGTCGATTCCCGAGTTATATTCAATGCTGAAATCAGTGGAGGTGGAGATCAAAAAGGAACATCAAGTGTTGATGGTGAATAAGACCACTAGTTTCAAGAAAGGCAAGGGTAAGAAGAACTTCAAGAAGGACGGCAAGGGAGTTGTCGTGCCCGGTAAATCAGTTGCCGGGAAGAAGCCAAAGAATGGACCCAAGCCTGAGACTCAGTGCTTTTATTGCAAGGAAAATGGTCACTGGAAACGGAACTGCCCCAAGTACTTAGCGGATAAGAAGGTCGGCAATGCCAAAGGTATATGTGATATACATGTTATTGATGTGTACCTTACTAGCGCTCGTAGTAGCTCCTAGGTATTTGATACCGGTGTGGTTGCTCATATTCATAACTCAAAACAGGAGCTGCGGAATAAGCGGAGACTGGCGAAGGATGAGGTGACATGCGCGTTGAGAATGGTTCCAAGGTCGATGTGATCGCCGTCGGCACGCTACCTCTACATTTGCCTACGAGATTAGTTTTAAACCTCAATAATTGTTATTTAGTGCCAGCTTTGAGCATGAACATTGTATCTGGATCTCGTTTAATGCAAGATGGCTACTCATTTAAATCCGAGAATAATGGTTGTTCTATTTATATGAGAGAGATATTTTATGGTCATGCCCCGTTGGTCAATGGTTTATTTTTATTGAATCTCGAACATGATGTCACACATATTCATAGTGTGAATGCCAAAAGATGTAAGGTTGATAATGATAGTACCACATACTTGTGGCACTGCCGCCTTGGTCACATTGGTGTCAAACGCATGAAGAAACTCCATGCAAATGGACTTTTGGAGTCTCTTGATTATGAATCATTTGATACGTGCGAACCATGCCGCATGGGCAAAATGACCAAGACTCTGTTCTCCGGAACAATGGAGCGAGCAACCAACTTGTTGGAAATCATACATACTGATGTATGCGGTCCAATGAGCATTGAGGCTCGCGGTGGCTATCATTATGTTCTCACCCTCACTGATGACTTAAGTAGATATGAGTATGTCTACTTAATGAAACACAAGTCTGAGACCTTTGAAAAGTTCAAAGAATTTCAGAGCGAGGTAGAGAATCAAGATGACAGGAAAATAAAGTTCCTACGATCAGATCGTGGAGGAGAATATTTGAGTCACGGGTTTGGCACGTACCTAAGGAAATGTGGAATTGTTTCACAACTCACGCCGCCATGAACACCTCAGCGTAATGGTGTGACCGAACGTCATAATCGCACTCTATTGGATATGGTGTGATCTATGATGTCTCCTACCGATCTGCCACTATCATTTTGGGGTTATGCTTTAGAGACTGTCGCATTCACTTTAAATAGGGCTCCGCCGAAATCTGTTGAGACGACACCGTATGAATTATGGTTTGGGAAGAAACCTAAGATGTCGTTTCTGAAAGTTTGGGGATGCGATGCTTATGTCAAGAAACTTCAACCTGAAAAGCTCGAACCCAAGTCGAAAAAATGCGTCTTCATGGGATACCCTAAGGAAACTATTGGGTATACCTTCTACCTCAGATCCAAAGGCAAGATCTTTGTTGCCAAGAATGGATCCTTTTTGGAGTAAGAGTTTCTCTCGAAAGAAGTAAATGGGAGGAAAGTAGAACTTGATGAAGTACTGCCTCTCGAACCGAAGAGTAGCCGAGATCAGGAAGATGTTTCTGTGGTGCCTGCACTGACTAGAGAGGAAGTTAATGATGATGATCATGAAACTTCAGATCAAGTTGCTACTGAACTTCGTAGGTCCACAAGGACACGTTCCGCACCAGAGTGGTACGGCAACCCTATCCTGGAAATCATGTTGTTAGACAATGGTGAACCTTCGAACTATGAAGAAGCGATGGTGGGCCTGGATTCCAACAAATGGCTTGAAGCCATGAAATACGAGATAGGATCCATGTATGAAAACACAGTATGGACTTTGACAGACTTGCCCGATGATCGGCAAGCCATAGAAAATAAGTGGATCTTTAAGAAGAAGACTGCCGTGGATGGTAATGTGACCATCTATAAGGCTCGGCTTGTCGCTAAGGGTAATCGACAAGTTCAAGGGGTTGACTACGATGAGACCTTCTCACCCATAGCGAAGCTGAAGTCCGTCCGAATCATGTTAGCAATTGCCACATTCTACGATTATGAGATATGGCAAATGGACGTCAAAACGACATTCCTTAATGGTTTCCTTAAGGAAGAATTGTATATGATGCAGTTGGAAGGTTTTGTCGATCCTAAGAATGCTGACAAGGTATGAAAGATCCAACGCTCCATCTATGGTTTATGCAGACTTATGGAGAAGCATGTGTTTACAAGAAAGTGAGTGGGAGCTCTGTAGAATTTCTCATATTATATGTGGATGACATACTATTGATGGGAAATGATATAGAACTTTTGGAAAGCATAAAGGCCTACTTGAATAAGTGTTTTTCAATGAAGGACCTTGGAGAAGCTGCTTACATATTAGGCATCAAGATCTATAGAGATAGATCGAGACGCCTCATTGGTCTTTCACAAAGCACATACCTTGACAAGATATTGAAGAGGTTCAATATGGATCAGTCCAAGAAGGGGTTCTTGCCTGTATTGCAAGGTGTGAGATTGAGCACGGTTCAATGCCCGACCTCGGCAGAAGATAGAGAAAAGATGAGTGTCATCCCCTATGCCTCAGCCATAGGCTCTATTATGTATGCCATGCTATGTACCAGACCTGATGTGAACCTTATAAGTTTGGTAGGGAGGTACCAAAGTGATCCCGGCATGGAACGCTAGACAACGGTCAAGAATATCCTAAAGTACCTGAAAAGGACTAAGGATATGTTTCTCGTTTATGGAGGTGACGAAGAGCTCATCGTAAAGGGTTACGTCGATGCTAGCTTCGACACAGATCTGGATGACTCCAAGTCACAAACCGGATATGTGTACATTTTGAATGGTGGGGGAGTCAGCTGGTGCAGTTGCAAGCAAAGCGTTGTGGCAGGATCTACATGTCAAGCGGAGTACATAGCTGCCTCGAAGGCAGCGCAGGAAGCAGTCTAGATGAATGAGTTCATCACCTACCTAGGAGTTATTCCCAATGCGTAGGGCCCGATGACTCTCTTCTGTGACAACACTGGAGCTATTGCCCTTGCCAAGGAGCCCGGTTTCCACGAGAAGACCAGACACATCAAGCGTCGCTTCAACTCCATTCGTGAATATATTCAAGATGGAGACATAGATATTTGTAAAGTGCACACAGATCTGAATGTCACGGATCCGTTGACTAAACCTCTTCCACGAGCAAAACATTATCAACACCAGAACTCTATGGGTGTTCGATTCATCACAATGTAACTAGATTATTGACTCTAGTGCAAGTGGGAGACTGTTGGAAATATGCCCTAGAGGCAAATAAAATGGTTATTATTATATTTCCTTGTTCATGATAATTGTCTATTGTTCATGCTATAATTGTATTAACCGGAAACTGTAATACATGTGTGAATACATAGATCACAACATGTCCCTAGTGAGCCTCTAGTTAACTAGCTCGTTGATCAATAGATGGTTGTGGTTTCCTAAACATGGACAATGGATGTCGTTGATAACATGATCACATCATTAGGAGAATGATGTGATGGACAAGACCCAATCCTAAGCATAGCACAAGATCATGTATTTCGTTTGCTAAAGCGTTTCTAATGTCAAGTATCATTTCCTTGGACCATGAGATTGTGCAACTCCCGGATATCATAGGAGTGCTTTGGGTGTATCAACCATCACAACGTAACTGGGTGACTATAAAGGTGCACTACAGGTATCTCCGAAAGTGTCTGTTGGGTTGGCACGAAACAAGACTGAGGTAGTATTCCGTATGACGGAGAGGTATCTCTAGGCCCACTCGGTAATGCATCATCATAATGAGCTTAATGTGACTAAGGAGTTAGCCACGGGATCATGTGTTACGGAATGAGTAAAAAGACTTGCCGGTAACGAGATTGAACGAGGTATGGGGATACCGACGATCGAATCTCGGGCAAGTAACATACCGATGGACAAAGGGAATTGTATACGAGATTGATTGAATCCCCGACATCATGGTTCATCCGATGAGATCATCGTGGAACATGTGGGAGCCAACATGGGTATCCAGATCCCGCTGTTAGTTATTGGCCGTAGAGATGTCTCGGTCATGTCTGCATGGTTCCCGAACCCGTAGGGTCTACACACTTAAGGTTCGATGACGCTAGAGTTGTTATGGGAAATAGTATGTGGTTACGGTAGGTTGTTCGGAGTCCCGGATGAGATCCCGGACGTCACGAGGAGTTCCGGAATGGTCCGGAGGTGAATATTTATATATGGGAAGTCCAGTTTCAGTCGTCGGAATAGATTCGGGGGTTATCAGTATTGTACCGGGACCACCGAAAGGTGTCCGGGGGTCCACCGGGCGGGGCCACCTACCCCGGGGGACTTAATGGGCTGAATATGGGAGGGAACCAGCCCTATAGTGGGCTGGTGCCCCCCAAGGGCCCAAGGCGCCTATGGTTGGAAACCCTAGGGGGAGGGGGCGCCTCCCACCTTGCTTGGGGGGCAAGTCTCCCCCCCTGGCCGCCGCCCCCTCTAGATGCATCTAAGGGGCCGCCCCCCTCTTCCCTCCCCCCTATAAATAGTGGGGGGTGGGAGGGCATCCGCACCCCCTTCCCTGGCGCATCCCCTCTCTTCTCCAACACCTCCTCCTCCGTAGTGCTTAGAGAACCTCTATTGGAGAACCATGAGCTTCACCGCCACTACGTCGTTGTGTTGCCGGAGTTCTCCCTCAACTTCTCCTCCCCCCTTACTGGATTAAGAAGGAGGAGACATCCTTGGGTTGTACGTGTGTTTAACGCAGAGGCACCATCCGTTCGGCGCTTGGATCGGATCTTCCGCGATTCGAATCGCCGCGAGTACGACTCCATCAACCGCATTCTTGTAACGCTTCCGCTTAGCGATCTTAAAGGGTATGAAGATGCACTCCTTCTTTCTCGTTGCTAGCATCTCCTATGTTGATCTTGGTTACACGTAGGAAATTTTTGAATTATTAGCACGTTCCCCGACAATCTTTGGCATCAGTTTCACGTCAGGGGGGTCCATGAGTCAACGACAAGGACGGAGCACCCTCCCCGAGGGGTAGGGCGCACCCTCCGTCCTTGTGGTTGGCTCGGGACTCTTCTGGCACAACTCTTTTGCTTTTGGGGCTTCTTCTGGTTCATAAAAAATCACCGTCATTTGGACTCCGTTTGATATTCCTTTTTTGTAAAACTCAAAAACAAGGAAAAAATAGAAACTGGCACAGGGCTCTAGGTTATTAGGTTAGTCCCAAAAATCATATAAAATAGCTTATAAATGCATATAAAACATCCAAGATAGATAATATAATAGCATGGAACAATCAAAAATTATAGATATGTTGGAGACGTATCACGTTCTATGATGTCTCTTACCGATTTACCACTATCATTTTGGGGTTATGCATTAGAGGAGTTGAATTCACATTAAATAGGGCACCGACTAAATCCATTGAGACGACAATGTATGAACTATGGTTTGGCAAGAAACCTAAGCCGTCGTTTCTTAAAGTTTGGGGTTGTGACACTTATGTCAAAAGGCTTCAGCTTGATAAGCTCGAACCCAAATCGGAGAAGTGCGTCTTCATAGGATACCCTAAGGAAACAATTGGGTACACCTTCTACCATAGATCCGAAGGCAAGATCTTTGTTGCCAATAATGGAACCTTTCTAGAGAAGGAGTTTCTCTCGAAATAAGTGAGTAGGAGGAAAGTAGAACTTGATGAGGTAATCGTACCTTCTCTCGAATTGGAAAGTAGCACATCAGAGAAATCCGTTCCCGTGATGCCTACACCAACTAGAGAGGAATCTAATGATGATGATCATGAAACTTCGGATCAAGTTACTACTGGACCTCGTAGGTTGAACAGAGCATGTTCTACACCAGAGTGGTACGGTGATACGTCCATTTTGCATCATGTTTTCCTACTGTTATTTATAATTTTTTTATGCATAATAATGCTTTGTGGAGTAATTATAATGTCTTCTCTCTCATAATATGCAAGGTTCACACAAAGAGGGAGAATGCCGGCAGCTGGAATTCTGGACCTCAAAAAGCTACGTCGGAGTTACCTATTCTGCACATCTACAAATGAGCTGAAACTTTATGGAGATTTTTTATGGAATATTTAAGAATTATTGGAGCAAATAACTACCAGAGAGGGGCCCACCAGGTGGGCATAACCCACTTGGGCGTGCCAGGGCCCCTAGGCGCGCCCTGGTGGGTTGTGCCCTCCTTGGCCCACCTCCGGTGCCCATCTTCTGGTATATAAGTCATTTTGACCTAGAAAAAAAATAAGGAGAATTCTTTCGGGATGAAGCGCCGCCGTCTCGAGGCAGACTTGGGTAGGATCACTTTTGCCCTCCGACGGAGCGATTCTGCCGAGGGAACTTCCCTCCCGGAGGGGGAAATCATCGTCATCATCATCACCAACAACTCTCCCATCTTTGGGAGGGCAATCTCCATCAACATATTCAACAACACCATCTCCTCTCAAACCCTAGTTCATCTCTTGTGTTCAATCTTTGTACCAGAACCTTAGATTGGTACTTGCGGGTGACTAGTAGTGTTGATTACATCTTGTAGTTAATTACTATATGGTTTATCTGGTGGAAGATTATATGTTCAGATCCATTATGCTATTTAATACCCCTCTGATCATGAGCATGGCTATCATTTGTGAGCAGTTACTTTTGTTCTTGAGGTCACAGGAGAAATCTTGTTGCAAGTAATCATGTGAACTTCATATGTGTTCGATATTTTGATGATATGTATGTTGTGATTCCCTTAGTGGTGTCATGTGAACATCGACTACATGGCACTTCACCATATTAGGGCCTAAGGGAATGCATTGTGGAGTAGTTTTTAGATGATGGGTTGCGAGAGTGACAGAAGCTTAAACCCTAGTTTATGCGCTACTTCGTAAGGGACTGATTTGGATCCAAAAGTTCAATGCTATGGTCAGATTTTATCTTAATACTTTTATCGTAGTTGCGGATGCTTGCGAGGGGGTTAATTATAAGTAGGAGGTTTGTTCAAGCAAGAACAACACCTAAGCACCGGTCCACCCACATATCAAATTATCAAAGTAGCGAACATGAATCAATCCAACATGATGAAAGTGACTAGTTGAAATTCCCGTGTGCCCTCAAGAACGCTTTGCTTACCATAAGAGACCATTTTGGCCTCTCCTTTGCCACAATAGGATTGGGCTACCTTGCTGCACTTTACTTACTGTTACCATTACTTGCTAGTTACAAATTACCTTGCTAGCAAACTACTTGTTACCTACAATTTTAGTGCTTGCAGAGATTACCTTGCTGAAAACCACTTGTCATTTCCTTCTGCTCCTCGTTGGGTTCGACACTCTTACTTATCGAAAGTACTACGACTGATCCCCTATACTTGTGGGTCATCATACGGTAATCCTGTCCTGGAAGTCATGTTATTAGACCATGGCAAACCTACGAACTATGAAGAAGCTATGATGAGCCCAGATTCCCATAAATGGCTTGAGGCCATGAAATCTGAGATAGGATCCATGTATGAGAACAGAGTGTGGACTTTGGTGGACTTGGCCGATGATCGGCAAGCCATTGAGAATAATTGGATCTTTAAGAAGAAGACATATGATGATGGTAATGTCACCATCTACAAAGCTCGACTTGTCGCAAAAGGTTTTCGACAAGTTCAAGGGGTTGACTATGATGAGACCTTCTCACCCGTAGCGATGCTTAAGTCAGTCTGAACCATGTTAGCAATTGCCACATTTTATAATTATGAAATTTGGCAAATGGATGTCAAAACTGCATTCCTTAATGGATTTCTTAAAGAAGAGTTGTATATGATGCAACCAGAAGGTTTTGTCGATCCTAAAGGTGCTAACAAAGTGTGCAAGCTCCAGCGATCCATCTATGGACTGGTGCAAGCATCTCGGAGTTGGAATATACACTTTGTTGAGGTGATCAAAGCATATGGTTTTATATAGACTTATGGTGAAGTCTGTATTTACAAGAAAGTGAGTGGGAGCTCTGTAGCATTTCTGATATTATACGAGGATGACATATTGTTGATTGGAAATGATGTAGAATTTCTGGATAGCATAAAAGGATACTTGAATAAGATTTTTTCAATGAAGGACCTCGGTGAAGCTGCTTATATATTGGGCATCAATATCTATAGAGATAGATCAAGACGCTAAATTGGACTTTCACAAAGCACATACCATGATAAAGTTTCGAAGAAGTTTAAAATGGATCAGTCAAAGAAAGGGTTCTTGCCTATGTTACAAGGTGCGAAATTGAGTCAGACTCAAAGCCCGACCACTGGAGAAGATAGAGAGAAAATGAAAGTCATTCCCTATGCCTCAGCCATAGGTTATCATGTATGATATGCTGTGAACGAGACCTGATGTGTGTCTTGCCATAAGTTTGGTAGGGAGGTACCAAAGTAATCGAGGAGTGGATCACTGGACATCAGTCAAGAACATCCTGAAGTACCTGAAAAGGACCAAGGATATGTTTCTCTTTTATGGAGGTGACGAAGAGTTCATCGTAAATGGTTACGTCGATCCTAGCTTCGACACTGATGCGTATGAATCTAAGTCACAAACCGGATACGTATTTATATTGATGGTGGAGCTGTCAGTTGGTGCACTTCCAAGCAGAACGTCATGGCGGGATCTACGTGTGAAGCGGAGTACATAGCTGCTTGGGAAGCAGCACACGAAGGAGTCTGGATGAAGGAGTTCATATCCGATCTGGGTGTAATATCTAGTGCACCAGGTCCAATGAAAATCTTTTGTGACAACACTGGAGCAATTGCCTTGGCGAAGGAATCCAGGTTTCACAAGAGAACCAAACACATCAAGAGTCGCTTCAACCCCATTCGTAAAAAGGTCAAGGATGGAGACATAGAAGTTTGCAAAATACATACGGATCTGAATGTAGCAGACCTGCTGACTAAGCCTCTTCCGCGAGAAAAATATGATCAGCACCAAGACTCCATTGGTGTTAGATTCATTACAATGTAATCTAGATTATTGACTCTAGTGCAAGTGGGAGACTGAAGGAAATATGCCCTAGAGGCAATAATAAAGTTGTTATTTTATATTACCTTATTCATGATAAAGGTTTATTATTCCTGCTAGAATTATATTGATCAGAAACTTAAATACATGTGTGAATACATAAAAAAATACCGTGTCCCTAGTAAGCCTCTACTAGACTAGCTCGTTGATAAAAGATGGTTAAGGTTTCCTAACCATAGGCATGTGTTGTCATTTGATAACGGGATCACATCATTAGGAGAATGATGTGATGGACAAGACCCATCCGTTATCTTAGCATATTGATCGTTCAGTTTTTCGCTATTGCTTTCTTAATATCAAATGCATATTCCTTCGACTATGAGATTATGTAACTCCCGGATACCGGAGGAATACCCTGTGTGCTATCAAACGTCACAACGTAACTAGGTGATCATAAAGATACTCTACAGGTATCTCCGAAGGCGTTTGTTGAGTTGGCATAGATCGAGATTAGGATTTGTCACTCCGAGTATCAGAGAGGTATCTCTGGGCCCTCTCAGTAATACACATCATAAGAAGCCTTGCAAGCATAGTGACTAAGGAGTTAGTTGTAAGATGATGCATTATGGAACGAGTAAAGAGACTTGCCGGTAATGAGACTGAGCTAGGTATGAAGGTACCGATGATCGAATCTCGGGCAAGTAACATACCAATGGACAAAGGGAACTATGTATGTTGTCATAAGGTTCGACCGATAAAGATCTTCGTAGAATATGTAGGAGCCAATATGGGAATACAAGTTCCGCTATTAGTTATTGACCGGAGAGGTGTCTCGGTCATGTCTACATAGTTCTCAAACCCGTAGGGTCAGCACGCTTAACGTTCGTTGACGATATAGTGTTATATGAGTTATATGATCTGGTGACTGAATGTTGTTCGGAGTCCCGGATGAGATCACGGACATGATGAGGAGTCTCAAAATGGTCGAGAGATAAAGATTGATATATAGGATTATGGTATTCGGACACCGAAAGTGTTTCAGAGTGTACCAGGTAGTCATCGGAGTACCGGAGGGGGTACCGAACACCCCCGGGAGGGTAATGGGCCTATTGGGCCATTAGAGGGGAGCACACCAGCCCACAAGGGGCTGGCGCACCCCCTATGGCAGCCGCCCAAGTGGGGGAAAGGAAAGGGGGTGATTTGGCCTCCCCCCTTTCTTCTCTCTTCCCCCTTTCCTTTCCCCCTCCGATAAAGATGGTAAGGGGGGCGCCACTTGGGAAGGGACCCCAAGTAGGATTAGAACTACTTGGGGGCGCCTCCTGGATGCTCCCTCCTCCCCCACCTATATATATGATGGAGGGGGGCGTCTAGCATAACCACAACAATTGCTTAGCCGTGTGTGGTGCCCCCTTCACCGTTTACACCCTCGGTCATATTTTCGTAGTGCTTAGGTGAAGCCCTGCGGAGATTGTTTCACCATCATCGTCACCACGTTGTCATGATGTAGGAACTCATCCACTACCTCGCTGTCTTGCTGGATCAAGAAGGCGGAGGACTTCACCGAGCTGAACGTGTGCTGAACATGGAGGTGTCGTACGTTCGGTACTCGATCAGTTGGAGCGCGAAGAAGTTCGACTACATCAACCGCGTTAACAAACGCTTTCACTTACGGTGTACGAGGATACGTAGACACACTCTCCCCTCTCGTTGTTATGCATCTTCTTGATAGATCTTGCGTGTGCATAGATGTTTTTTGTTTTCCATGTAACGTTTCCCAACAACCGGTGCCACGCCTTGCTGGCCTGCTCCGAGGAGGTTGCGACGCTTGCCGCATCCAACACATGCATTGGCCGTTTAATTCCCAAATTATTGGCTTCTATTGCTTTCTTTATTAATCAGTCTAGCGTCATTTACAATTTGTCTACTAGTTCATGAACTATTAATTGATTTGGTGTCATTTACAGTTTGTTTGTAGATTTAAAGATGAAGAGAAATACTATGAACATGCATAGTTTTTATGCAAGCAGTTCAACCCATCCCCAAAGGCATGCTCTTCCCCCTACCGATGTCGAACCTAAACTTGACCCAATCAATGTGACTGCAAACCCCCTCCACTTAATTGTTGTGAGCACAATCCCTGCCCTAAACCCCTAAATGTTGAGAGGAATCATACTATAATTGATGAGAGTACAAACCAACCAAGGTAAACCTATAACACAATTTCATCCAAGTCAAATTATTCCAGATCCAGGACTTAAAAAACCAATAGAAGATTATGCTTCTGAAATTAGAAGTTATAAGAAGAGCTTATTTATTGAAAGGGTGAAACAAAGCTATTGGGCATTTCTAAGAAGCAACATCTCATTGTATTCTATTGTTGTTTCTCTAGTACTATGATGTCTTGGTGTGTGAATTGTATGGACCTTTATGGTATGGTTAAATGCATGTTGTCGTGGCGACCACGTTGCCGTTTTTTCTCTCGACGATCAGTTTTTGTTTTATTTGATTAGATTAATGAATTTATGGCCTAAATCGTTCTGAGTTTGTGTCCTAAAACATGCAATTTGTTTGAGTTAATGTTCTAGTGGCGCATTTCACTCCAAAATTTGGTTCAAAATTTATTTATTTTTCAAAAATTCCTAAAAAATTCCACTAAAATACTACATGTTTCCAATAGTATTCTAGGGAAGACTCGGCTTATTTGGACAAAAGAATTACTGTTGTTTTTCTTCAAACAAATATTCTATTTTTTCGCCCTTAACTTTGATGCTACATTTTCTTTCTGGATTCGCCACCGTGTGCAATTGCACTCTGTTTTATTGATTAATAATATAATATAATGTGTAAGGTTAAGAAAAAAGGTAAACAACTCCAGCCGGCTGGCCAGCCAGGAATCATGCCAGTTGCACGCACGCACGATGTGTGGCCATTGGCCCCACACAACCACTTTTTTCCTCTTTCCACGGACATAAGACACGTCAACGCAGGACCCATACGGGGGAAGCCTCTTGTACCTTATCTCTTCCCCCTCCCTAGAGAAATCATTATCTGTCCCTTATGTTTTCGTTCTTGCATAGATCAGGCGCCCCAGCAATCCACACAAGTGTCGTTAAATCCAACCAGTGGCGGAGCCAGGAAATTAAGATTAGGGGGGCCAAATGACCCAATTTTTTTATTACAGGGGCCATACTACACTGATGCATGTATTTTTCCTAATTTTTTCACTGTTCATCTCCAAACTAATAGCAAATTAGGGATGTTAGGGGAGCCAGGGCCCCTACTGGTCCCCCTGTCTCCGCCTCTGCATCCAACAAGCTCTGCGTGCATGGTGTCCCACTCTTGTCGGCGGCAACCCGTACCTCCGCACTCGTCCCTCCACGCAAAAATCTCACCCTCGACATGCCGCTGCTGAAGAGGACGACCATAGAAGGGGCTGCTGCGATAGCAACCCACCAGGGTTGGAGAGACATGAACCCCAACGTTATGTGCTACAACCGGCATTCGCCTTGTAGGAGCTGGTGGTTTCAGGTGCTGCAACCGTCCGCCACTGGCATTGGAGATAACATGCCAGACCTTGACATTGCGTGCTGCAACCGACGATGTTGGAGACGGCGACAACATGATGTTTGGGTTGCTGCAATCATCCGCCATTCGTGTTGGAGATAACAAGCCATACCTCTGTGACACCCCCGATTCAACCGTACACTAATCATACACGTAAACGTGTACGATCAAGATCAGGGACTCACGAGAAGATATCACAACACAACTCTACAAATAAAATAAGTCATACAAGCATCATATTACAAGCCAGGGGCCTCGAGGGCTCGAATACAAGAGCTCGATCATAGACGAGTCAGCGGAAGCAACAATATCTGAGTACAGACATAAGTTAAACAAGTTTGCCTTAAGAAGGATAGCACAAACTGGGATACAGATCGAAAGAGGCGCAGGCCTTCTGCCTGGGATCCTCCTAAGCTCCTCCTGGTCGTCGGGGGCGGGCTGCACGTAGTAGTAGACACCTCAAGTGTAGTAGGAGTCGTCGTCAATGGTGGCGTCTGGCTCCTGAACTCCATCGGCTGGTCACAGCAATCAGGTATAGGGAGGGGGAAAAGGGGGGAACAAAGCAACCGTGAGTACTCATCCAAAGTACTCGCAAGCAAGGAGCTACACTACATATGTATCCATTGGTATCAAATGGAATAAGGATATCATATGTGGTCTGAACGGCAGAATGCCGGAATAAGAGGGGGATAGCTAGTCCTATCAAAGACTACGCTTCTGGCCACCTCCATCTTACAGCATGTAGAAGAGAGCAGAAGGTAAGTTCACCAAGTAGAATCGCATAACATAATCCTACCCACTGTTCCTCCCCTCGTCGCCCTGTGAGAGAGCGATCACCGGTTTTATCTGGCACTTGGAAGGGTGTATTTTATTAATTATCTGGTTCTAGTTGTCATAAGGTCAAGGTACAACTCCAAGTCGTCCTGTTACCGAAGATCACAACTATTCGAATAGATTAACTTCCCTGTAGGGGTGCACCACATTTCCCAACACACTCGATCCCCTTTGTCCGGGCACACTTTTCTGGGTCACGCCCGGCCTCGGAAGATCAACACGTCGCAGCCCTACCTAGGCACAACAGAGAGGTCAGCACGTCGGTCTAAATCCTATGGTGCAGGGGTCTGGGCCCATCGCCCATTGCACACCTGCACGTTGCATACGCGGCCGGTGAGCAGACCTAGCAACCTCCATTACAAAGGAAGTTGCGTTACGTGGTCCAACCCGGCGCGCGCCGCTCAGTCGCTGACGTCACGAAGGCTTTGGCTGATACCACGACGTCGAGTGCCCATAATTGTCCGCGCGTAGTTGGTTAGTGCGTATAGACTAGTAGCCAGACTCAGATCAAATACCCAGATCTCGTTAAGCATGTCATTTTGAAGTATCCGCGAACGCCGACCAGGGCGAGGCCCACCTCTCTCCTAGATGGTCTCAACCTGCCCTATCGCTCTGCCACAAAGTAACAGTCGGGGGCCGTCGGGAACTCAGGCCCACCACTACCTAGATGGAGCCACCCGCCCCTTCAGTCCCCACATCAGAATCACTTGCAGGTACTCAACGAGCCGACCCGACTTTAGTCACCACCTGTATAGTATGTATATATGTATGTGTTCACCCGTGATCAACACCCGGCGTGATCATGGCCCGATAGTATAGCATGGTAGACTGACAAGAATGTAGGGCCACTAATGATAATCTAACATCCTATACTAAGCATTTAGGATTGCAGGTAAGGTATCAACAGTTGTAGCAACATTGACAGGCTATGCATCAGAATGGGATTAACGAAAAGCAGTAACATGCTACACTACTCTAATGCAAGCAGTAGAGAGAAGAGTAGGCGATATCTCGTGATCAAGGGGGGGGGGCTTGCCTGGTTGATCTGCAAACAGAAATGGGCCCTCGAAGGTGAAGTTGTCGATCGCTGGTTCAACCGCGGTCTCGGGGTTTACCGGAAAAGGTAACAGAAGGGGAACACAATAAATAACAGAGCAATCAAATGTAACACACGGCAAGACGCGACAATACGTTGTGCTAGGGGTGACCTAACGTAGGGATAGGCTATACCGGCGAAGGGGGGAAACATCTGGGAAAATATTCCCGGTGTTTCGCGTTTTCAGGTAGATGAACCGGAGGGGGAAAGTTGCGTGTTCGCTATGCTAGGGATGCGTGGCGGACGAACGGGTTGCGTATCCAGATTCATCTTGTCGTCCTGAGCAACTTTCATGTACTAAGTTTTTCCATCCGAGCTATGGTTTATTTTATATTAATTTTAAAAGATTTAAATAATTTTTAGGATTTATTTAATTAATTAAATCAACATTATCCAGAATAGTGTTTGCTGACGTCATCATGACGTCAGCAGTTGACCTGGTCAACCTGACAGGTGGGTCACGTTCGTCATTGACTGTTTAGTCTTATTAGGGTTTAATTAACTTAGCTAGTTAATTAGATTAATTAAATATGATTAATTTAGTTAATTAATCAATTTATTTATTTATTTATTTATTATTATTACTTTTAATGTTCTGTGGGCTAGGCCCCACATGTCTGTGACCCAGAGGGGTCATAGCGGTTTTGGGCGCGGGTGCGGGCGTAGCCCGAACGGGCGCGTGCCCGAGAGGGCGCGGGGCATTCGCCGGCGGCAGGCAACGGCGGGCGAGCTGGCACAGCCACGGCAAGGAGGTGGGCGGCGGAGCCAGGCTGCGGACGGCGGAGAGTGCGGGCAGTAGAGCAGCAGCGCCGGCAGGCGGGGCTGCACGACGGAGAGGCCACAACGCGGGGGGAAGCAGCCACGGGCGCGGCCGAGGTGGGGTGAGCGGGTGA
>NC_041382.1:322383329-322404349 GCF_002162155.2 Triticum dicoccoides | reverse complement strand
CCGGCGAGGGGGTTCCGGGCAGCGACGTAGCTACGGGGGCGACGGGTGGCGGCGTCTGGGTTGGTTACCCCTGATCCAGATCGGGGGGAGAGGGAGGAGTGGACCGTGGGGGCGAGTGGGGATCGTGGGTTGGGGCTAGGTCACGGTGGGGGGAATTAAGCGGGGGGGGGGAGCCAGCTGGGCCGGCCTGGTCGATGGGGCCGACTGGGCCAAGAGGCCCAGGGAGGGTTCTTCTCCTTTATTTTTGTTTGCTTTCCTTTTATATTTTGTTTATTTTCTTTTACTATTTTCTTTTATTTCTTTAGACTAATTTTGTTTTATTACCACAAAGTGAATTCCTAATTTAGTGTCCCATGATCACCCACTACCACAAAAGGTTTTCTTTTAAAACAAATGGATTAGTATTTTGTAAAATATCAAAAGCAATTATTTAATTGTTTGAACTACTGTTTTAACCAATTTAGAGTATTTAAGAATTTTATAAAAGTGTGGTTTCTCCACCATAATTACCTATGCATTATTTGGCACAACCGGAACATTTTAGTTTAATATTTGAAAAACTTTACCGTTTGACTTGATTTTGAATTTGAATCGGTTTTGAATCAACGCGAGTTTATCAATAATAATCGAGGTGACGTGGCATCATTAGCGGGGGATCCCTATAGCTTGAATACCCAGGCGTCACAATTCTCCTCCACTACAAGAAATCTCATCCTGAGATTTAAGAGGGGCGTAAGGGGAAAAATTATGGTTACGACATTCTATCGAGTCTTCTCGGTCTTGGCTGCTCTTCCTGAAGAGGTCTATCCATTACTTGAGGTCTTCAGTCCTCTGCTTCAGTTCATCATGATGAAGTCGACATCCTTTCTTCGGGAATTCCATCGTACTTACAAAGAATAAAGGGTGGGTATTCCAGGGAAACGAACCTCTGGAAGGTTGACTATCTGGTCGATAATATCGGGGAAGGTGGCAGAAAGTAACTCTCGAATTGGAACTTAAGAAAATATCGAGAGCAAAGTACGGAGGTATCATGGGAAGTTTCGAGTGGGCAGGCAATCATTCGATGCCTGTTATAGGGCGTGAAAGGTGTTCATAGCAACTGGAATAAGTATTGTGTCTGATACCAGAATAGATCACTAGGCAGGTGGTCCGTGAATCATATACGAAGTCAAGCGCGAGGAATAACTTGGACAATAGGGTGTACAAGAGAGTCAGGTTTCGATCCTGTGGAACTGTGGGTTATGGGCCCACCATGTAGGTTAAAAGTAGAAAGGGCGGTGATATCTTGCACAGTCATGATAACAAGGCATGCCAGAGGATAGCCTATCAGTTATGTTGGCACAACATCGGTACCAAGGGCGAGGGACGAAGAGAACCATTCTCCTGCTCGTTGAACAAGGCGGACCATTAGGCAAAGTTCTCATCCATCGGTGGATACCGGAATGTCACCAATCAATAGTAACAGGTTCTTACTGACAGAGTTGTACACCGAGGTGCTTACGAAAGCAGTGACTTATTACTGCTTAGATCATATAAACCTCAAGAAGGTTAAACAAAACAATGGAAAGGAAAATGTGATTATCAGATTAAGTAGAAGCATGGAAAGGAAAATGTGCTTAAACATATATTTCAATGGTATATCCTTCCCAAGGACAAGCAGAGCATGATATCCATGACCGGATATAATGTAGAAAACTCTTTAGGTAAGGTGAGAAATTCCATGATATTAACCATACAATGGTGTTTGGGTGATTGAGCAGGAAACATTTAGCATTGGGCTTCAAATGTTCTTATTGAAAATCGGAGTACAACAGACAAGCTTCGAGATATCATTGACATGGCCACTAGGTAAAGATCAGACTTTGGATACACAAGGGATCCATCCGGAACAACTCATAGAATAAGTCTTACAAATTACTCATGGAAGAATGGATAACCTTGCTAGAAAGGAAACTTTAACAATAGGCCCTCCGGGCAGGTGTGTTAGGATGGCATCACCTTATCGGGTTAAAGACCAATGTTATAACTCTTGGAAATATGTTCCAACCATCATACATGACCGAGATTTAGGTCCGATTGGTGTCAGGATACTTCAGACTCAAGATGCCTGAGAAAGAAGAGGTGCAACGCAATTGACGAGATGACATTATATGATTCTTGGGAAATGAACTATGAAAGCGAGTTCCGAACAAGGGTTCATCATTAAGCCAAGAAGAGGATGAGGAAGTGGCTGATGGACTCAGCGATAATTCAACGAGGTATCCAAAAAAGATGCATCTCCACAATTATGTGGATAAGGAGATAGCATTTGTTAGATCAAATGATATAATGAAGTATGCTCGAGGAAAACATACACAATTAAACATTGGTTGAAAGGTGCGCCTGAAATATGGGTTGGGTTGCACGACCAATGTCAGAATGGTGATTCAATAATCAATAGTCTAAGAATGAACGGCCAACCATTAACTTCAAAGCAATATGGTTGCTAGAAGGGCAGAATCCAAACAACACCGTTCACTTGTTGGTACACCGGTTGGAATCAACACGAGGACCAAGAAAGAATGGTGATGGTGAGAAGCATCACTATACCAAGAATTCTTAAGAGGTGGTGAAATTCTCACAACATTCTTGACATAAAAGATGGTAATACTCCAAGGTAAGAAGAACAATTGCTGAATAGCAAGGAACTCAAGGTATAACACAAAAAAGAACAAGTTTATGTTGGAGGGAAGTCTAGAATGTTGTCGATGACAATACAAATCATTGATGGGCAAGGATGGTTTCTCAACACGAATTCGATTGTTATCTTGTAAGATCTCAGAATGTTGATGATGATCACGACAAAATTGTCGAGAGATTTCATGAAGATGTAATCAATCGGCGATGACATCAAATTTGAATGATGAAGCAAAAGGTTATTAGAACCATGGGTACGACACAAACCCGAAATCAAGTTTGTTGTTCAAGGAGAAATGATATGACGAGGAAGATCGACGTGAGCTTAGCTCATCGTCAAAAGTTGTGCTCCGGGAATAAGGACCAGGTAGCACAGTTAAAAGTTTACACGATAGTGATATAGCCGATCAGGCTAGGAATGACTTGAAGGATTATTAAACTCATAAACAACGAAAATTACTTAGGGTTATCGAACTGGAATGCGGAATCGGTTCACATATCGGTGTCCTCGGTTGACGACTGAAAGGGCATTTCCCTACTTTATGTTTTGGATGATGATGACAACCCTTTATGGTCTAATCGTGTGCCATATGTTTCAGGTTCTCGATGCTTAGGCTTACATCGGATTGCTATTGCCTCTCGAAGGAAAAGATCGAAGACGTGTCCTCCACGCTTTTATTTTCTTTGGTCGTAGAGTACCCGTACTATCAAGAGGGAATCCTCATTAGGAAGCTCTGGGGGAATCAGTTCACGTACACTTTTCTCACCCTTTCTTTGCCTTCCTCAGGTGTGTGTGGGAGAGAGAGTTTTCCTTGCCTCTTCCCCTCTTTTCTGCTCACTGTTTCTGCCCAGCAGTTGTACCGCTCTCTGGAGCGGTTGTACCGCTGGGTCTTGTCGCTCACCAGCTTTGCTCGAGCGGTTGTACCGCTGCCTCCGGGCGGTGGTACGGACACCATGCTCTGCAATAGCTGGGGCGGTGGTTCCGTCCATGCATCGCTCAAGTACCGCTCTCGCTTCTGGTTTGATGCGGTTCTTGGGCGGTAGTGGCCCGGTTGGTCCGGTCGTTCCATGATGACCGATACCACCGGTGGTCCGAGCGGTTCTTCCGCTCAGTACTTAGCCACCCAAGAGCTCAAGGCCATGCGGTTGTTCCGGCCAGGCACCGCCCAAGTACCGGTCAAGCTCCTGTTTTGATGCGGTGGTTGTGCGGTAGCCAGGCGGTTAGTCCGATTATTTTTCTTAGCCGGTACTACCGCCCGCCTGTTCGGTTGTACCGCTTGGTAGGGTTCTGCAGTTACACCGTGAGTCCCGGTTGTACCGGGACGAGGACCGGTTGTACCGCTGCAGTGCAAAAGACGCAGTAACGGTTGGAAATGTGGGGTGACTATTTAAGGGGGCTTCTCCCACCTACCACTCCTACCTTTGACCTCTCTCACTCCACCATCGATGCCCTTCAAGCTCTCTTGCCCGATCTCTCTCTCTAGCCACTCAAACTTGTTGATTTGCTAGGGATTGAAGGAGGAGACCTAGATCTACACTTCCACCAAAGGATATTTGCTTCCCCCATACTTTCTTGTGTGGATTTTGTTACTCTTGGGTGTTTGAGCACCCTAGACGGTTGAGGTCACCTCGGAGCCACATTCCATTGTGGTGAAGCTTCGTGGTTTTTGTTGGGAGCCTCCAATTAAGTTGTGGAGAGAGCCCCAACCTTGTTTGTAAAGGTTCGGTCACCGCCTTCAAGGGCACCAATAGTGGAATCACGGCATCTCGCATTGTGTGAGGGCGTGAGGAGAATACGGTGGCCCTAGTGGCTTCTTGGGGAGCATTGTGCCTCCACACTGCTCCAACGGAGACGTACTTCCTCTCAAAGGGAAGGAACTTCGGCAACACATCCTCGTCTCCACCGTCTCCACTCTTGGTTATCTCGTGCCTTTATTTGAGCAAGCTTACTTGTTTCATATCTCTTGCTTGCTTGTGTACCTATCCTCGTTGCATCATATAGTTTGCTCACCTAGTTGCATATCTAGACAACCTACTTTGATGCAAAGTTTAAATTGTTAAAGTAAAGCTAAAAATTGTTAGTTGCCTATTCACCCCCCCTCTAGTCAACCATATCGATCCTTTCAATTGGTATAAGAGCCTCGTCTCTTTATTAAGGACTTTACCGTCCAAAGAGTATGGTTGATACCGTAGACGGTGTGGAGGAACACTCCGGTGTGAATCCGATCTCGTCTACGGGAGATGGGGGAACTTCGGTCTCTCGTGAGGAGTTCAATGTGGCCTTAGAGACATTGAAAACCTCCATGACGACCGAAGTCGAAAGCATGTTTACTAAATTTCTTAAGGGGCTTAAACTATCCACTGCACCGTTGAAAGTGGGTGATCCCGCCAACAAGGTGACGGATGCTATCCCCGACAAGGGGGAAGCTAGTAGTGAAAAGGCTCCTTCTTCTAGTGGCAAGAATGGCACTGGCATCTTTGCCCATGTGGAACCACCACTTGTTTATGGTGGACCGGTTCCTTCCACTCATTTGAATCATGCCGGTCCTCCCCCTAAGATTGTGAAAAATGAGGATTTTGATTCTTGGGTTTACCGCTTTAAACGTCATCTAAATCATGTGAACACTAACCTTTGGAGAATCATTGAAGAAGGTTTCTATCCACATGATCCAAGCAACTTCACTCCTCGAGAAGCCGCGGACAATCAATTCAATGAGAATGCTCTCTTCATCATTCAAGATGCAATTCCACCCGAAGACCTACCTCATCTTCGTCCTTTCGCCTTGGCCAAAGATGCATGGCATTGTGTCGTGTCTCTCTATCGGGGAAGCGCAAGCATTCAACGCTCCAACTATGAAGTGGTACAAGATGAGGCCTATGAGTTTGCAATGAAGGAAGATGAAGAACCTCGTGAGCTCTATCGGAGAGTAACCAAACTCGCGGTCTCACTACGAGATCACGGGAGCAAGGACACGGATGACAATTGGATCAAGCGCAAATTCCTCAAGGCAATGATGCCCTATCACAAGGCCATGTCCTCCGTCATTCGTCAAAGACCGGATTTCCACACTTTGACCTCAAGCGAAGTGTTGGATGAGTTTGTGGCCATGAACATTTTGGACAAGACCGTCGACAATGCGGTGCTCCGTTCTCAACGGGCAAAGAAGCCTAACCTTGCATTGAAGGCCAAGCTCATCTGGAAGACGAAGAAGAGGAAGAAGAGGAGAGCAACCCCGAAGATACGAAGTATGCATATCATGAACACATGGCACTTGCTTCAAGGCAATTTTGGAGCTAGAAAAACTCGAGGCCAAACTTTAGCAAAAACAACTCGAGTGGTACAAGGGGCAAGAAACGTGTAAGGACTTGCTACAATTGCGGCAACGTGAGTCATTTCGTTGCGGAATGCCCGTATGAGAAGAGGGAAGACAATGGTGGCAAGCTCATCCGAAAGGACAAGGCCAAGTCGTTCCCCAACAAGAACAACTTCTCCAAGAAGACTCCTCCCAAGGCTTTGGCTGTGCAAGAAGAGTACAATGAGGATGATGATGATGAAGATGATGAGTCGGTTGCCATGTCCTCCGTTGCCATTGCAACAACGTCACGGGTGTCTCTCTTCGACTCACCCAATGAGAGCATCACCGCCAAGTGCCTCAAGCCACCAACAAGGTAACCTCCAACATCAAAACTACCATCATTAATCATCCTTCCCCAACGGATTGCATTAATGAACTTGAGGGAGCTAATGTGGAGGCTAACGAGTTTGAGGCCTTTATGGGCAAACTCAAGGGAAAATCCAAGAAGCACTTTGTTGCTCTCTTGGAACAACTTGGTGAAGCCAATGACATGATCGAGGCTCACGAGGACACCATCTCTAAGATGGAAGGGCATAGTCGTGACTATGCCGATGAGATCTCGGATCTTTCCAATGCTCTTGAGGAAGAGCGTGGTCTTCGTTTGGCTCTTTAGGAGTCACACAACGTTGATCATGCTAAGTTAAAGAAAGATTGTGATCATGACCTCATTGTTTCTCGTGTGCTAAATTCCGAGAAGGCCAAACTCGGGGTTGATCTTGCTAGGCTCAAAGAGGAGTTTGATATACTTGACAAGGCCCACAAGGCCTTGAAGGGTATTCACGCTAGTCTCAAGGAGTCTCATGATCAACTCCAAGTGAAGCTAACTAAGGAGAAAGCAACTTTTCCTCATATGGTTTTAATTGATAATGCAAATGCTACTAACCCGTGTTGTGAGCATATACATCTTGTTGAGGAAAATGCTAAGTTGAAGGAGCAACTTGAGAGAGGTCTTGCGACTTGCATACAAGGCAAGAAGAACCTCAACGATCTCTTGATCAACCAAAAGGGAGTTGTGGCCAAGGAAGGGGTTGGGTACGTGCCTGACTCCAAGAACAAGAAGAAGAATGACAAGACCAAATGACCTCCTCCTCTCATGCAAACCTTTGTGAGGGAGGGAGAGAGTGCCCCCGAGGAGAAGAAGAAGAACAATGTCAAGAAGGGCAATGTCACCCCTCCCAACAAAGTCGGCGATTTTAATCCTTCTTATGTGTTATGTCGTGCTAGTGATGGGCATGTTTATGCCAAATTTGTTAGTTCTCTTCATGAATACATTGAATGGTCTATTTGGGTTCCTAAGACCCTTGTTACTAACATCAAAGGACCCATTACAAAATGGGTACCTAAAACCAAGCATTGATCTCTTGTAGGTGTTTGCTTCCGGTGGTGGATCATGGTTGCTTTATAGCGGAGCTACAAATCATATGACCGGAAGCAAGGACTTGGTGGTGGACGTGCACAAGGTTCCATCTATGCCCACCAATGTCGAGTGGGGTGACGCCTCATCTTCTAAGGTATTGGGACTTGGCAAGGTGGTCATCTCTCATGATCTCACGATCGAGAAGGTCATGCTTGTTGAGTCCCTTGCATACAATTTACTTTCCGTTCGTCAACTTGCAATCATGGGCTTTGCCACTTTCTTTGATATCGATACCGTGGCCCTCTTGTGGAGCAAGACTCTTAAAGTAGCCTTTGTTGGGCATGTCGAGAACGGTCTATATGTGATTAACTTTTCAGAGCGACCCACTAAGACTGCGACATGCCTAATGGCTAAAGTTGATGTGGGATGGCTTTGGCATCACCATTTAGCCCATGCCAATATGAGATCTTTGCAAAGTCTCCTCAAGGGGGACCATGTCCGTGGACTAACGAATGTTAGTTTTGCTAAAGATCATGCTTGCAGTGCCTGTATCAAAGGAAAGCTACATGAGAAGGCTCACCCTCCCACGACTGTCATTTATTCAAAGAGGCCCTTGGAGCTCCTTCACATGGATCTTTTTGGGCCTCCATCCTTCGATAGCCTTGGAGGTAGGAAGTATTGCTTGGTGATTGTGGATGACTACTCAAGGTACACATGGGTGTATTTCTTCAAGAGGAAGAGCGAGACCCAACAAACCGTCATTGACTTTGCAAATGAAGCACAACGTCAACACAATGCAAAGATCTTGACAATAAGAAGTGACAACGGCACCGAGTTCAAGAACTACACCTTGGATGAATTTCTTAGTGATGAGGGAATCAAGCATCAATTTTCCGCACCATACACCCCTCAACAAAACGGTGTTGCAGAAAGGAAGAACCGGACGTTGATGGATGCGGCAAGGACCATGATGGCGGAGTTCAAGTATCCGTACAACTTTTGGGCCGAAGCCATCAACACCGCGTGTCATGCATCCAATCGGCTCTACCTCCGCAAGGGCTTGAACAAGACTCCATATGAGATACTCACCGGTAACAAGCCCAACCTCAAGTACTTGCGGGTATTCGGGTGTAAGTGTTTCATTCTCAAGAAAGGTGTTCAGTTGTCTAAATTTGAGGCTAGAGCTCATGAGGGCATATTTGTTGGTTATGCTACAAACTCTCATGCTTACCATGTCCTCAATAAATCCACGGGACTTATTGAGGAGACGTGTAACGTGGAGTTTGATGAGAATAACGGCTCCCAAGTGGAGCAAAGTGGCACTTGTGATGTAGGTGATGAAATTCCTCCTCAAGCCATAAGAAGAATGTGTGTTGGTTTTATCCTACCATTGAGGAACCCCTTGTGGCCGAAGGAGAAGGACAATGCTCCACTCAAGTGGAGCCATCACCAACCCAAGGCCCACACGCTTCCGAAGAACAAAGTGAAGGCCCTCAACCTCATGAACAAGACCAAGGGCAAGATCATACTCAAGACGGCGTTGACACACCAAGTGATGCCCAAGGTCAAGTTCTCTCCCCCGAGCAAGTTCAAGATCAAGAACAAGTTCATGACGGTGCTCAAGATGATCAAGTAACCGCTCCTCAACTCACCACCAAGGAGGAATTAGAGCGTCGTGCCACCAAGATTGCATCCAAGCTCTCCACCAAGGATCATCTCATGACGAATGTGCTTGGAAGCTTAAGAAAGGGGGTAAGCACTCGTAGACAATTAGCAAATTATTGTGAGCATCACGCGTTTGTATCTTGTGTGGAACCCCACAAGGTCTATGAGGCGCTAGAAGATCCGGATTGGCTCAATGCCATGCACGAAGAAATCAACAACTTCGAGCGCAACAAAGTGTGGAGATTGGTGCCAAGGCCAACGGGGAACCACAATGTCATTGGAACCAAGTGGATATTCAAGAACAAGCAAGATGCCCATGGGATTATCATTCGCAACAAGGCTCGTTTGGTAGCACAAGGCTACTCCCAAGTCGAGGGTATCGACTACGGTGAAACCTTTGCTCCCGTTGCTCGTCTTGAATCCATTCGCATGTTAATTGCATATGCTTCTCATCATAATTTTAAGTTACAACAAATGGATGTGAAGAGTGCTTTTCTTAATGGTCCCATTAATGAATTGGTTTATGTCAAGCAACCCCCCGGGTTCGAGGATCCCTACTTTCCCGATCATGTGTATCAACTCGATAAGGCGCTCTATGGCCGTAAACAAGCCCCACGTGCATGGTATGACCACCTTACCGAGTTGTTACAAGACCGTGGTTTTGAAGTTGGGCTAATCGACCCCACTCTTTTTACTAAGAAGGTCAAAGGGGAGTTGTTTGTGTGCCAATTATATGTTGATGATATTATCTTTGGTTCTCCTAACAAATCTTTCAATGAGGAATTTGCCGCTCTCATGACCTCAAAGTTCGAGATGTCCTCCATGGGAGAGTTGAAGTTCTTTCTAGGGTTCAAAGTGAAGCAAAGAAGAGAAGGAACCTTCATCAATCAATCCAAATACACTCAAGACATGCTCAAGAGATTCAAGCTAAGGGACGTCAAGCCGGCTTCCACTCCAATGCCCACCAAGTGCCAACTTGACTTAGATCCCAATGGTAAAGTGGTGGATCAAAAGGTATATCGTTCCATGATTGGATCCTTGCTTTACCTTTGTGCATCTAGACCGGACATCATGTTGAGTGTGGTAATTTGTGCATGGTTCCAAGCCGCACCTAAGGAAAGTCACTATGTGGCGGTCAAACGAATCTTTCGATATTTGGCTCATACCCCAAACTTTGGCCTATGGTACCCTAGAGGATCAAACTTCAAGCTTGTAGGGTACTCGGATTCCGATTGGGCGGGAGACAAAGTGGATAGGAAGTCCACTTCCGGAGGATGCCAATTCCTTGGTTGCTCTTTGGTAAGTTGGTCTTCCAAAAAGCAAAGTTGTGTGTCTCTCTCGTCCACTGAGGCGGAGTATGTTGCCGCCGGTAGTTGTTGTGCTCAACTCCTATGGATGAGGCAAACTTTAAAGGATTACGGTGTCACTTGTGACAAAGTGCCTCTTTGGTGTGACAATGAAAGTGCCATCAAGATCTCTCTCAATCCGGTGCAACATTTCAAGACGAAGCATATTGAGATCCGGTATCACTTCATCCGGGATCACATTAGACGAGGAGAGATCGAGCTCAACTATGTCAACACTCATGACAACCTTGTAGATATTTTCACGAAGCCCTTAGATGAAGCAAGATTTTGTGAGTTAAGGCATGAGCTAAATATCATTGATTCGAGCAATGTGGCTTGAACCCTTGCACACCCTACCATGCTCAATTTGTTGTCTAGTTTAGGTGTAGGCATGGACATAGGGGGAGTGTTGTTCTCTCAATGAACTCTCCCTCCCCCCATTATGCATAAATTGATTGTGTCTTTCACATTAGCCATATTTGATGGTACTTGTGCTTCAAAGACGAGTTTTGGTCATGGACCCAAGGATAATTCTTCGCGGTGCCATACCAATTGACTCAAACATAGGTGGCCTCGGTCACCGTCCTCTCTTCGGGAGGTTGGAGTTAGCCTTGTTGTTCTCGTGTTGTTTTCTCTCTTTCTCTCTTTTCTCTTTGTGTTAGGTTCTCCTAGGGTGTTGTTTCTCTCTTGTTTTGTGCCCCTTCTTCCTCCCTTCGGATTGCACTCTTTTGATCTTGTCTTGGGCTTAGGTGGTCGGGCGGTACAACCAGTACCATGAGCGGTTCTACCGCTGGTACCGGGTTGTGCCGTCCCAAGGGTCTCCGTTCGGTGCTTGGGCGGTTTCACCGCAAAAACCCATGGTAACCCACGTCCGGTACTACCGGTTGATGCCGTGCGGTACTACCGCTGCCTCCCAGGCACCGGAAGTACCGCCTCCATCCATCGGTCTGTACCAGACAAGCGGTACAACCGCTCCCCTAAGCGGTTCTACCGGGGCGTGTGTACGGGCCTATATATACTTGACGGGGCTGAAGGGTTGTCTTTTTCCCTTCGTCCTCGTTCCTCTTCTTTTGCCCTAGCCGCCGGCCATCTCTACCCCTGCCCCGGAGTGTGTCTCGCGCTTCGGATCCTTGGCTCTCCGTGGATTCTCTCCGTGGAGGCCTCCCGATCTCTTCCCATGGATGGTGGTGGCTCTAGTTCTCGCTCTGCTCCTCGCAAGACCAAGAAGAGGGCACGAAGGACCTTGCGCCCGGTTGTGTCAGATGATGAAGAAGAAGTTGTGATTCCCACCAAGCCCACTCGTCGTGAAAAGTTTGCAGCTGCTAAGCAACGTGTGGTTATGCCGTTGCATCGTTGGAAAGCCAAGGATTGGGAAGCCTTCCGCTCAAAGAATCCGTATGAGGTTCCCATTGCTCCCCGTTGGACCACTGTTCAGTTCTGGAATGAGATGCAAGTGTGGATTGTTCATGAACTCTTTGAGCACAACAAGAATAGATATGCCAAGCAGTGGACAATTGATTTTGATCATTGGAGAAACAACATGGAGTATTTTGGTGAGGCGTTAGCTCTCTGCGAGGAGTTTGATCTTGTCAAGATCATGTCAGTCAACTGTGACTTTGATGTTCAACTCATCCATCAGTTCTATGCCACGGTTCATTTTGGGGAAGATGATGCGCGCACTCTCACCTTCATGTGTCGCGATGAATTGTTTCACGTTCCCTAGAGGGCTTTCTGCAATGCTATTGGGTACGAGGATACCGGTCTGGAAGGAAGGGGTGGCATTCACCCTCATGATTTTCCTGAGTCCATGCCTAAGGAGAAGCTTTCCCCTCTGTACATTCGGGGCCGTGGGATTATTGGAGAATCCAAGGATTTGGAGAAGGTCTATGACATCATGCACCGAGTGTTCCGCAATGTGCTCTTGCCCAAGGTGGGCAATCAAGATGAGATTCATGGCTATCTGGTTGATTTGATGGTTGCTATGAAGACCATGGTGGGGACAGGGGCAACGTTTGATGTGTCAAATTGGCTGTGGCATGAGATGTACAACATGGTCATCTACCGTAAAGTCCCAATCTACGCTCCATTTGTCATGTGCTTTCTGAACTCTGTGTGGGCTGTTCGTCGTCCTAGAGAGCTCCTCACTTCTCCAGACAACCTCACTGTTAGCATGCCGAGCCTCGCTTCCCTGAACATGCTCCTGAGGATGTCTATGCTACTTCTGACGATGAGGACTTTGAGCTGGAGCCAGGGGCCCAGCCTTCGTGGGTGGCCAAATTTACTGCCAAGGTGAAGAAGACCTTTTGTCTCCAGGCTGACATCCAGAAGAAGATGTATGAGGCACATGTCAATGAGAAGCTTGCATGGCGTCGCCAAATTGCAATGATGAAGCACCTCAACATGCAGGTTCAGAGTGGCTCTGAGAAGAGCATCACCCCAGAGGAGCGTTGGATCTCTACCCATAGCACATGGACTGATGATGAAGTCCCTCCCCAGCCATCATCCTCGTTTGCAGTAGCTGACAATGCCATGGAAGAATCTGATCACGACGACGATGACGACTCTGATGATGAAGATCCAGATGCAACCGAGGAGTCAGAGGAGGACGCCTGAGCTTTGGGTCGCTAGCTTCGCTCTTTTCCTTTTTGGCGTCTTGATGCCAAAGGGGGAGAGGGTTCTATAGGTCTCGGGGATTTGCTTGGGTTTTTCTCGTGTTTTGTGTTTGGTTGTGGACCTGTTTCGTTCCGTGCTGTGTGTGAGACTTGTTACTCCATTTACCTTTCCGTTTGTAGGTCATTATCGTTATTATTGCCTATCCTTTTGAGCTCAGAGTGATGAGTCTATAAAATCTAGGGGGAGTCTAGTCCTGAAAGTGTGCCCATGCTTTCTCTCAGCTAGTACTTGTTGGGGCACACATTCAGGGGGAGTTCCGTCTAGATTTCATTGACTTATCTCTTGCAAATCGTGTTGTTGTCATCATCCACCAAAAAGGGGGAGATTGAAAGGGCATTTCCCTACTTTATGTTTTGGATGATGATGAAAACCCTTTATGGTCTAATCGTGTGCCATATGTTTCAGGTTCTCGATGCTTAGGCTTACATCAGATTGCTATTGCCTCTCGAAGGGAAAGATCGAAGACGTGTCCTCCACGCTTTTATTTTCTTTGGTCATAGAGTACCCGTACTATCAAGAGGGAATCCTCATTAGGAAGCTCTGGGGGAATCAGTTCACGTACACTTTTCTCACCCTCTCTTTGCCTTCCTCAGGTGTGTGTGGGAGAGAGAGTTTTCCTTGCCTCTTCCCCTCTTTTCTGCTCACTGTTTCTGCCCAGCGGTTGTACCGCTCTCTGGAGCGGTTGTACCGCTGGGTCTTGTCGCTCACCAGCTTTGCTCGAGCGGTTGTACCGCTGCCTCCGGGCGGTGGTACGGCCACCATGCTCTGCAACAGCTGGGGCGGTGGTTCCGTCCATCCACCGCTCAAGTACCGCTCTCGCTTCTGGTTTGATGCGGTTCTTGGGCGGTAGTGGCCCGGTTGGTCCGGTCGTTCCACGATGACCGGTACCACCGGTGGTCCGAGCGGTTCTTCCGCTCAGTACTTAGCCACCCAAGAGCTCAAGGCCATGCGGTTGTTCCGGCCAGGCACCGCCCAAGTACCGGTCAGGCTCCTGTTTTGATGTGGTGGTTGTGCGGTAGCCAGACGGTTAGTCCGGTTATTTTTCTTAGCCGGTACTACCGCCCGCCTGTCCGGTTGTACCGCTTGGTAGGGTTCTGCAATTACACCGTGAGTCCCGGTTGTACCGGGACGAGGACCGGTTGTACCGCTGCAGTGCAAAAAACGCAATAACGGTTGGAAATGTGGGGTGACTATTTAAGGGGGCTTCTCCCACCTACCACTCCTACCTTTGACCTCTCTCACTCCACCATTGATGCCCTTCAAGCTCTCTTGCCCGATCTCTCTCTCTAGCCACTCAAACTTGTTGATTTGCTAGGGATTGAAGGAGGAGACCTAGATCTACACTTCCACCAAAGGATATTTGCTTCCCCCATACTTTCTTGTGTGGATTTTGTTACTCTTGGGTGTTTGAGCACCCTAGACGGTTGAGGTCACCTCAGAGCCACATTCCATTGTGGTGAAGCTTCGTGGTTTTTGTTGGGAGCCTCCAATTAAGTTGTGGAGAGAGCCCCAACCTTGTTTGTAAAGGTTCGGTCGCCGCCTTCAAGGGCACCAATAGTGGAATCACGGCATCTCGCATTGTGTGAGGGCGTGAGGAGAATACGGTGGCCCTAGTGGCTTCTTGGGGAGCATTGTGCCTCCACATCCGCTCCAACGGAGACGTACTTCCTCTCAAAGGGAAGGAACTTCGGCAACACATCCTCGTCTCCACCGTCTCCACTCTTGGTTATCTCGTGCCTTTATTTGAGCAAGCTTACTTGTTTCATATTGAAAGTGCAACTATCCCTAGGTGGTTTTGGTAATTCATAACAACATATAGCTCATTGAGCTAATGCTATTCCAAGATGATTATTTCAGGAAAGCTCAATGATTGGCATGGCATGGATGTGAAAGTGGAACCCTCAAAATGCTAAGGACAAAGGATTAGCTCAAGCTCAAAAGCTCAAGACTCTTCATTTTATATTTTAGTGATCCAAGATCACATTGAGTCTTTAGGAAAAGCCAATACTATCAAGGAGGGATGAGGTGTTGCTTAATGAGCCTCTTGCTTCATGTGCTTAGTGATATGCTCCAAAACCCTCAACTACTTTCCCATATCCACATATGACCTAAACCCTAAGCCAAACTCGGTCCTACCGATTCTTTCTATCTGGCGCCACCGAGTTTCATTTGTCATAAGCCACTGCCAAACCCTAGCAATTCAGTTCTACCGATCGGGATCTCGGTCTCACCGAGATGGGATTGCAAACTCTCTGTTTCCCTTTCGTAACTTTTCGGTCTCACCGAAAGAGTGAATCGGTCCCACTGAGATTGCAATGTAAATTCAGTGTTTCCTTTTTGTAACTTTCCGGTCTCACAGAAAGAGAAAATCGGTCCCACCGAGTTTGACTGACCAACTCTCTTGTTAGCTAATTACCAAAATCGGTCTCACCGAGTTTGTGTAATCGGTCTCACCGAGATTACGTTATGCCCAAACCCTAACCATATCGGTCCTACCGAGTTGCATGTCAGTCCCACCGAAAATCTCTAACGGTCACTAGGTTTACCTTTTCGGTCCGACCGAGTTTTTTGATTCGGTCCCACCGAGATTGGAAAACTGTGTGTAACGGTTGGATTTTGTGTGGAGGCTATATATACCCCTCCACCTCCTCTTCATTCGTGGAGAGAGCCATCAGAACACATACACAATTCCAACTCATATGTTCTGAGAGAGAACCACCTACTCATGTGTTGAGACCAAGATATTCCATTCCTACCATATGAATCTTGATCTCTAGCCTTCCCCAAGTTGCTTTCCACTCAAATCTTCTTTCCACCAGATCCAAATCCTATGAGAGAGAGTTGAGTGTTGGGGAGACTATCATTTGAAGCACAAGAGCAAGGAGTTCATTACCTACACACCATTTGTTACTTCTTGGAGAGTGGTGTCTCCTAGATTGGCTAGGTGTCACTTGGGAGCCTCCGACAAGATTGTGGAGTTGAACCAAGGAGTTTGTAAGGGCAAGGAGATCGCCTACTTCGTGAAGATCTACCGCTAGTGAGGCAAGTCCTTCGTGGGCGATGGCCATGGTGGTATAGACAAGGTTGCTACTTCGTGGACCCCTTGTGGGTGGTTGCTTCTTCGTGGACCCTTTGTGGGTGGTTGCTTCTTCGTGGACCCTTCGTGGGTGGAGCCCTCCGTGGACTCGCGCAACCGTTACCCTTCGTGGGTGGAGCCCTCCGTGGACTCGCGCAACCATTACCCTTCGTGGGTGGAGCCCTCCGTGGACTCGCGCAACCATTACCCTTCGTGGGTTGAAGTCTCCATCAACGTGGATGTAGGATAGCACCACCTATCCTAACCACGGGAAAAATATCCGTGTCTCCAATTGCGTTTGAATTCTCCAAACCCTTCCCTTTACATTCTTGCAAGTTGCATGCTTTACTTTCCGCTGCCAATATACTCTTTGCATGCTTGCTTGAATTGTGTGATGATTGCTTGACTTGTCCTACAATAGCTAAAATCTGCCAAGAACTAAAATTGGGAAAAGGTTAAGTTTTTATTTGGTCAAGTAGTCTAATCCCCCCCCCTCTAGACATACTTTCGATCCTACACATATCTCTTGCTTGCTTGTGTACCTATCCTCGTTGCATCATATAGGTTGCTCACCTAGTTGCATATCTAGACAACCTACTTTGATGCAAAGTTTAAATTGTTAAAGTAAAGCTAAAAATTGTTAGTTGCCTATTCACCCCCCCCTCTAGTCAACCATATCGATCCTTTCAACGACAACCCAGAACCCAGGAAAATTGGAATCAGTGAGAAATAATCAATTGATGAAGAACCCATAAGATGTAACACAATTCTTAGATATTCTCGAGATACCATAGGGGAATACTCGAAGGTTGAGTAGAATCGAGGTTGGGCAGGCACATTGATCTGCATAAGACAAGCGATTTAACTTGTCCGAGAAATGGGACCAAAGAAAAACAATCATGGTCGGAACCACGGTTGCAAAGGACCAAGCATAGATAAGAGAAGAAGTTATCACAAGGGGATTATTATTAATACAAGAAGCTCCCATGATAAGTTCCACCTCGGGGCCATGGGCATGATCACAAAGTTCAAGGTCGACTCCCACTTCTCCAAAGCATAACCTTACATTCACTTCTCGTTTCGATAATGACATTAGTGTTGAAAGTTTTACCTGGTGCAATACCAGATGAGTATGACCCGTGAAATCTTTCGGGCTCACATAGATTAGGAAAAGGCATAGGTTCAACCCATTAGGGTCTCTTAGGAACATATACCACCAACTTCATGAGTAAATAACACAACCTCGAAAGCAGAGCATGGTTGGTCAATCAGAGGACAAGATTTACCAATGGAAAAAGAACTTCCAAAGTGATTGAATATGAAGGACGCTATCGGATAAAGTCCAACAAAGTATCTGATGGTCCATAGTGGAGCCGATGTGGCTATCGGCACACAACCAGAGGAAGAAACAATGTGAAGGCATTGGATTATAGTAGCAACTGACTAATTCAAAGCTCACAGGTAAAGGAATTATGATTTCCAACTCAAAGGATCAGAAGCAAACGCTTTGATTAAGGATGGATAAGTTGAATAAACTTAGGGGTACAATCGACGACAATTTGATTGGTCAAGATTCAGCTCACGTTTAAAATGATGTCTGAGCCGAAAGGATGAATTCCAGGATCTGATTGAGGATTGCGAGCATTCACAACATACTAAATCAATGGACTCAAAATGATAGTGATAAAGGCTGCCAATAAGATTACTATGCTTATGGGCTTAACCATAATGCAAGCAAGCAAGAATTTCAAGAGCAATAAGTGCTAAGGATTTTCGGAAGATCGAATATTATTTCGAAGACCTTAGTGAAACACATAAACAACTGGGGAAGGGCGGATACTCGGTAAGTGCGAGGAATTATCTGTAGGGGTATTCATGTGGCTTAGAACTGCAAGGCAGTAGGCACAAAGTATTCTCGGAATAGTATAGAGAATTTTCGGCATATCTTGTAATAACAAGATCAATGGGATTTGAAAGGGCAAGTGTATGTAGTTATCCATAATGATACAACAGTGGTAGGGAATTTGCAAAGGCGGTGGGCACAACTGTCTTGAGAGAACATCAGAGATTATCTTCGGAATCTTCTGGTGCAGCAGGCAATCATCTGTAATAAGGGGAACTCCAGGTGGACGTGATCACGAGATCCTAATGTTAGAGTTAGTAAAACCATTTAAACCCGAATAGAAGAGAGATCAGAGTCCCAGAGTATAGACGAGGAATAAAAGATCCTAATACCACCCAAATGGCGACGTGGTCCCGTAAGACACACAACCATGTTAGTAAAAGTTTTGTAATGTCTAGACTCGACTTCGACCAAGGAGTGTGGAAGGGGGATTCCTACAGGCAGACGGCTTTGATACCAACTTATGATGCCCCCGATTCAACCGTACACTAATCATACATGCAAACGTGTACGATCAAGATCACGGACTCACGGGAAGATATCACAACACAACTCTACAAATAAAATAAGTCATACAAGCATCATATTACAAGCCAGGGGCCTCGAGGGCTCGAATACAAGAGCTCGATCATAGAAGAGTCAGCGGAAGCAACAATATTTGAGTACATACATAAGTTAAACAAGTTTGCCTTAAGAAGGCTAGCACAAACTGGGATACAGATCGAAAGAGGCGCATGCCTTCTGCCTGGGATCCTCCTAAGCTACTCCTGGTCGTCGTCGGCGGGCTGCACGTAGTAGTAGACACCTCCAGTGTAGTAGGAGTCGTCGTCAACGGTGGCGTCTAGCTCCTGAACTCCATCGGCTGGTCGCATCAATCGGGTATAGGGAGGGGGAAAAGAGGGGAACAAAGCAACCGTGAGTACTCATCCAAAGTACTCGCAAGCAAGGAGCTACACTACATATGTATGCATTGGTATCAAATGGAATAAGGGTATCATATGTCGTCTGAACGGCAGAATGCCGGAATAAGAGGGGGATAGCTAGTCCTATCGAAGACTACGCTTCTGGCCACCTCCATCTTACAGCATGTAGAAGAGAGCAGAAGGTAAGTTCACCAAGTAGCATCACATAGCATAATCCTACCGATGATCCTCCCCTCGTCGCCTTGTGAGAGAGCGATCACCGGTTGTATCTGGCACTTGGAAGGGTGTATTTTATTAAGTATCCGGTTCTAGTTGTCTTAAGGTCAAGGTACAACTCCAAGTCGTCATGTTACTGAAGATCACGGCTATTCGAATAGATTAACTTCCATGCAGGGGTGCACCACATTTCCAACACGCTCGATCCCCTTTGTCCAGACACACTTTTCTGGGTCACGCCCGGCCTCGGAAGATCAACACGTCGCAACCCTACCTAGGCACAACAAAGAGGTCAGCATGTCGGTCTAAATCCTATGGCGTAGGGGTCTGGGCCCATCGCCCATTGCACACCTGCACGTTGCGTACGCGGACGGTGAGCAGACCTAGCAACCTCCATTACAAAGGAAGTTGCGTTACGCAGTCCAACCCGGCGCGCGCCGCTCAGTCGGTGACGTCACGAAGGCTTTGGCTGATACCACGACGTCGAGTGCCCATAACTGTCCCCGCGTAGTTGGTTAGTGCGTATAGGCCAGTAGCCAGACTCAGATCAAATACCCAGATCTCGTTAAGCATGTCATTTTGAAGTATCCGCGAACGCCGACCAGGGCCAGGCCCACCTCTCTCCTAGATGGTCTCAACCTGCCCTGTCGCTCCGCCAAAAAGTAACAGTCGGGGGCCGTCGGGAACTCAGGCCCACCACTACCTGGATGGAGCCACCTGCCCCTTCAGCCCCCACATCAGAATCACTTGCGGGTACTCAACGAGCCGACCCGACTTTAGTCACCACCTGTATAGTATGTATATATGTATGTATTCACCCGTGATCAACACCCGACGTGATCACGACCCGATAGTATAGCATGGCAGACTGACAAGAATGTAGGGCCATGCTACGTCTTTAGTTTGCGTTGGTTTTCCCTGAAGAGGAAGGGATGATGCAGCAGAGTAGCGTAAGTATTTTCCTCAGTTTTTGAGAACCAAGGTATAAATCCATTAGGAGGCCACGCTCAAGTCCCTCGTCCCTGCAGAAAACGATAGCTACTCGCAACCAACGCGATTAGGGGTTGTCAATCCCTTCACGGTCACTTACGAGAGTGAGATCTAATAGATATAATATTTTTGGTATAAATATGGAAAGTAAAAAGTAAAAGTAAAGTAAAAAAGCAAAGCAAGATTAAAATGATGGAGATTGATATGATGAGAATAGACCCGGGGGCCATAGGTTTCACTAGTGGCTTCTCTCAAGAGCATAAGTATTCTACGGTGGGTGAACAAATTACTGTTGAGTAATTGACAGAATTGAGCATAGTTATGAGAATATCTAGGCATGATCATGTATATAGGCATCACGTCCGTGACAAGTAGACCGAAACGATTCTGCATCTACTACTATTACTCCACTCATCGACCGCTATCCAGCATGCATCTAGAGTATTAAATTAAAAACAGAGTAACGCCTTAAGCAAGATGACATGATGTAGAGAGATAAATTCATGCAATATGAAATAAACCCCATCTTGTTATCCTCGATGGCAACGATGCAATACGTGCCTTGCTGCCCCTTCTGTCATTGGGAAAGGACACCGCAAGATCGAACCCAAAGCTAAGCACCGGCGAGGCGCGAGGGAGTCCGTCGGGGAAGGAGCGAAGATGCAGCGTAGAGGTGGTTCCAAGGACGGCAAGCGGCGGCGGTGTTGGTGCGGATCCGACGAAGGTGCGTCAGCGGGGCGGCGGATAGCAGGGCGGCTCCGATGGGGGGTTCCGGGCGGCGACGTAGCTACGGGGGCGACGGGCGGCGGCATCTGGGTTGGTTACCCCCATCCAGATCG
>NC_041382.1:322380260-322382656 GCF_002162155.2 Triticum dicoccoides | reverse complement strand
GGCCTGGTCGATGGGGCCAACTGGGCCAAGAGGCCCAGGGAGGGTTCTTCTCCATTATTTTTGTTTGCTTTCCTTTTATATTTTGTTTATTTTCTTTTACTATTTTCTTTTATTTCTTTGGACTAATTTTGTTTTATTACCACAAAGTGAATTCCTAATTTAGTGTCCCATGATCATCCACTACCACAAAAGGTTTTCTTTTTAAACAAATGGATTAGTATTTTGTAAAATATCAAAAGCAATTATTTAATTGTTTGAACTACTGTTTTAACCAATTTAGAGTATTTAAGAATTTTATAAAAGTGTGGTTTCTTCATCATAATTACCTATGCATTATTTGGCACAACTGAAACATTTTAGTTTAATATTTGAAAAACTTTACCGTTTGACTTGATTTTGAATTTGAATTTGAATCGGTTTCGAATCAACGTGAGTTTATCAATAGTAATCGAGGTGACGTGGCATCATTAGCAGGGGATCACTGTCGCTTGAATACCCGAACGTCACAACCACGACGCTATGTGCTGCAACCGAAAGCCGCCAACGCTGGAGACGACGACATCACGATGTTGGGGTGCTGCAACCGGGGCACGACAGATGCTGGGAACCGATGATGCCGTGAGCTATGACAGGTAGACAATGATGCTGCGACAGGGTTGTGCGGCGTGCGAGAATGCTGGGACCGGCGACCGCAAATGCGGTGACTGGCGACACCGCGAGCTGCAATGCGGTAGGCGGTGGTGCTGGGACAGGGCGCGACATGTTGAGATTGCTCGGACCGCCCATGAAGGTTGAAAGGATCGTCGGGTGGATGGAACCGATGGTGGTGGATGCTACAACCAGTCATGGACCGACGCTAGGCCAATCGATGAGTGCAAAGTAGCGCCCAAAAAATATAAAAGGCAGCACAGAGCTATAATGCCCTATATTTCAAATAGTGTCAAAATAGTATTTTGTTCAAAAAATTCCGAGAAAAAACTAACATGTTCATATGGATGTATAGCACACATGTGCAAATTCTGATGATGAAATAAATAATCATGTGAGTTACACAAAAATGATAAAAGCGTGATTTAAAAAAGATTGGACAATGCCACATGTTTACTTATTTCATCATCAAACTTTATACATTTGTAATATACAGCCATATAATCATGTAGAATTATTTTCTGAATTTTTTAAAACTTTAGAGCAATTCCAAAGGGCCGACCCATTTTGTCCGCTTGCGTCCGTTTGGATCGGCGCGGACAAAAGTGGCGACCCAACGCGCCGACCCAAATTTAAATCACGTCCGCGTCGCGTTCGCGCCGACGCATTTGCGGCCCAAATTTGCGCCCCAAATGCGTCGGCGCGGACGCCGAACGGACGCTTCGCGCGCCTTCTTGCTATCCGCCGCGTCCCCACATGGCAGCCGTCCAACTACCCGCTGCCCACGCGGTCAGCTTAATTTATGACGACGGGCCCACGTGGTCAGCGACGGCGCTCATCCTTTTTTAAGCCGACCGTGCGGCGGGGCCGTCCTCATCTGCCCACCTTGCTCCCTCGTCGCCGGCAAACCCTAGCCACTACAACCACAGCGACGATGGGCCTCTTCTCCGGCGTCAGCGGCAGCAAGGCCAAGGGCAAATCCCCCGCCACCCCTTTTCTCTCCGACTTCCTCCCACCCCCGCCGGCGCCTCGCCGGCAGAGGCAGCACGTCAGCGTGCCCGTGTACTAGGCGGAGTGGCACTGGAAGAACCGCCAGTCTCTGCCCTATCCGGACGTGACGCTGCCGCACGACTAGCATCTGGATCCAGATAGGAACCCAGTGCCGGCGGCGCCGCGGTCGGCTCGTGCTCACGCGGAGGATGTGCGGCGCCGGCGGGCGCTGCTGACGCCGGAGCAGCGCCTCGACAATGCCTACGCAACCGACTCGCCCAACTGGGCGAGGTGGTTCGCCTTCGAGCATGAGGAGGCGAGGCGACGGGGCGTGCGCGAGGTCGACCAGAGGCCAATGCTGCTGGTCGTCCGCGAGGAGGACCAGGCGGCCCTTGCGGCCGTCTACCGGGAGAGCGAGGAGGACGAGCGGCGCAGAGCAGAGGCGGCGGAGGCGGAAGAGGAGGCCCACTACGAGGCGACAATGGCGCAGGCCCTTGCCCTCTCCGCGGCGGGCGACAACGTGGTGCCGCCGTTGGCCCTGCCGTCCCCCATCAAGCCGGAGCCGCTGCCGGAGCCCGAGCCCGAGCCCATCGCACGCTTCTCCTGAAATGGAGTGGTGCGCGAGTGGGTGTCCGCGCCACCGGTTTGGCTGGGGGCGACGCCGGCGCAGGAGCAGGCCTACCTCGAGATGTGGCGCCAGCGCCGGCTGGCAGAGGAGCACCGTCAAGGCGAGTACGAGGAGATGCTCGAGCGCGACC
>NC_041382.1:322377584-322379622 GCF_002162155.2 Triticum dicoccoides | reverse complement strand
GCGCTCTGGAACACGGCGTTCGCCTGGGCCGGGCCGGCGCCGACGCTCATCGATCTCACGGACCCCGAGGACGCCGCCGCCGCCGCCTAGGGCAGCGCGCCGCCTCGTAGTTTAGGCTGTTTTTATTTTTTTTATGCAAATGTGGACGCGTGGACTCTCGCCGGCCTTCGTAACCGGCATTAATGTTTAATTAATGATGTTTCTCTTTTTTTAAATATGCATGCGTTTATTTTTTTAGTGCCGTTAAAATGGGTCTTAGGCCAGCGTTGGGCGCAGGCGCCGACCCAAATACGGAAGCAGGCATCCGTGTCCGTCTGGCCGACCCAAACGGATAAGAAATGGACGAAATCGCCGTCCGTTTGGCTCGACCCGTTGGAGTTGCTCTTAAAGTTGTTTTTTTAATAATAATATGTTTAACATAAGGTGCACCGTGCTCTAAAAATTCACTCTCGGCGACGATGAAACTGTGGTACGCAGTGCGGACAGAACAAAGTTGCCATTCACCCCGATAGCGGCCTCTGCTTCTCTACTCTTCTCCTAACTTCCACACTCGTGTCCCTTTCTTTCCTCCCCGTCGCTTCCGCAGATCAAAATTCAAAACCCTAGCGAACTCCTCCGCAAGCACGTGATCGACCGGCCATGGCTTCCGCCCTCGGAGCCCAGGTACGCGCGCTCTTGTCTTACACCCTCCGCGTGCGCGCGGCTTCCCCGTTCGCTGTGCCCCTAAGCTTCGCCTGCTTTCCTGGTGCCTTGTAGGTGGCTGCCGTGGCGCCGATTGGTTCGGATGGTCGCCACTACAGGAGTTGTTCTTCGCTCAAGGTGCGTGGTTAGTCTGAACTGTCTGAGGTTTAATGTTGCTCCCGTTCGGGTGGTATCGATGAGGAATCTCATAGTTCTATCTGCGTTGGCACTGTAGAATAATACAGTAGTTCCGAAAGGCAAAATTCTAAGGGCACATCTAGATGTGCTCTAGTTATTGCACATCTAAGGGAGTGAATCAAGCATAAAGAGAAAAAGAAAAAAGGAAAGAAAATATTCACACGAATCTCAATGTAAGATCAATGACATATGACTTAGATGTGCAATACTTATGGCACATCTAGATGTGCTTTAGCAAAACTGAAATTTCTAAACTTTGCTAAGTACGTTTTTTTGGAAACCAGCAGATAGAGCACTCTGCTAGTTGAACTGTTGAGGGATTTGAAGCGAAATGCGTGATTGCCAGCAGCTCTATGCGGCTTAGAGTTTTCTCGATCATATCTTTGCCTGACTTAGTTGGCATCTCCATTGCTTACTTTGCAACTACCACTCAGCATTGGAGAGTTACTGCTAAACAGATGTCAGTAATCAGTTACCACTTATCTGATCGATGGGATATAGGTGTTATATATTTTTAGGTTAGAGGGGATATGACTTAATTTTTTCCACACCTCGAAATGAAGTACAAATAAGATTCACACTTGGGCAATATGTGCTATATGAACTAGTGACATGCACATTTTTGTATGCCAAAGTTTCTTTTGAGAATTATTACTAAGAAATACTCACACAACATGCACATCACTTCCTTTTCGAAAACATTCCTAGGCTATAATTCTTTCATATCTCGAGGACCTAGGAATTGTTGTTGGGCTTTACAGGCAAACATTCAGTATTTGATTCTCCTTAGCTTAGGGGTTATTGGACCCTAAGTTTCTATCATCCGTAGTACTGTATTTTTGTACATGATTTACTTGTTATTGTTCAGGGTAATAACTCCCGCAATAAGTCATGGACTGGAAAATTAGCATGGGAAAACAAGACCCTGCAACCAAGACATACGAAGAAGGTCTTTTGTATGTCCGTGCAACAAGCAAGCAAAAGTAAATGTAAAGTTGCTATTAAACCTCTGGAACTGGAGAATACAAAGGAGCCACCCCTCAACTTGTACAAACCAAAGGGACCCTACACAGCCTCAATTGTCTCCGTTGAGAGAATTGTAGGTCCTAAAGCTCCTGGTGAAACATGTCACATTGTCATTGACCATGGTGGTAATGTC
>NC_041382.1:322371528-322377199 GCF_002162155.2 Triticum dicoccoides | reverse complement strand
ATTGCCCAAGATAATGTATCATTCTTGATCCTTCATACTAATATCGCTTTCACTACTTTTTTTTCCTTTCCTTGATCGCTAATGAATGTTCATCATTAATTGTCTGCAGTTCTAGAATCCAACCCTTTGAAAAAAGAAAAAGGGCAGCCCGGTGCACGTAGCTCCTGCTTGCGCAGGGTCTAGAGAAGGGTCCGACCACTTTTGGTCTATAGTATGCAGCCTTTCCCTGCATTTCTGCAAGAGGCTGTTTCCAGGGTCTATAGCAACAGCTTTACCGCTCTGCCGGGGCTCCCCTTCAACCCTTTGAAAAAATAGTAAAAGTAAATATTAAACATAGTAAAAGTAAGTATTAAAAAGGGTCAGAAATTTAAACCATCATTTCTACATCTATAAATACACCGCGCTCCCTAATTTTGGAGCTCTCACATTCAATTGAGGTCTTCAATTTAGAATTGAGTCGCCTGATTTTGACCGGATCAATTCTTTTTATCAAGGAACTCTCTCGTTCAATTCTTTTAATCTATTAATACTCCCTAATTTTGGAGCTCCCTCATTCGATTCATGTAACCAATTTTGGATTTGGTTCACGATTTTGAATGGGTTAACGATTTTTCAAATCAATCGACAACCAAAAACATCGACATCCACAATACTAAATAAATGAAATATGGAAATTCATTTCATGTTGAATCTAATGGTACCGGTTTGATATTATGGATATTGATATATTTCTCTACAAAAAAAGGGTCAAACTTAAAGAGGTTTGACTTTTCAAAAAACCAATGCACCTTATATTTTGAAATAGTGAGAGTAGAAAAATTATGAAAACCCAACAACACCAACGACGCAGCAAAGTGCGTCCAACCCTTCTAGTATGAGAGATTCTTCATATATGTGATGTTGAATGGTGGATAAATCTGTAAATGCAAAATCTTTATTTCCGAGTCCTGGGTTGCAAAATCTGGTGTTTATGATTCTTGGGTTGCTGACAATATGACAATTATTTTTAAAAGAAAGTATATAGATCCTTGCTGATAAAACATTTTATAAAAAGGGAAGAAACATGTTGATCATTCTTGGTGATTAGTTATCAGTAGCTAATGAGCAACTAAAGATCACTTCCCGTCTTATGTTCAATTCCTTTCGTCCCATATCTTTGTTGCTCTCTCAGCCTTTTGTGCATTTCCAGGGAGAGAACCCAAAGAAACCTGGGGCCCCAAATACCGTCCGACTCTATTCTATTGCGTCTACTAGGTATGGCGATTCTTTTGATGGAAGGACTGCTAGTCTTTGTGTGCGCCGTGCTGTTTATTATGATCCTGAAACTGGAAAAGAAGATCCTTCAAAGAAGGGTATCTGCAGTAACTTCTTGTGTGACTCAAAACCAGGTGACAAAATTCAGATCACAGGTATGCAGCCGTGTAAAAAGCCTTAAATGTACATACAACGACAATTCATTGCTTGTAACTCAACCATTTTGTTCCGGAGTTATTTCAGATCATATAGAAGGTGTATTTGTATATAAACTGCTAATAGATTTGGCCGGATGGGGTTGTGGGTTTGGGGCACTCTGAAAAAGATGCACCCGTTGACCTTATCGTCTTCTGTTTTCAATTTTCACTGTAATATCACGTGGAATTTTCAATGCATAGGCTGTGAACATAGTCTATGTGTCATGCCATATACTTTATGTATGTAATGATAGGCTTTATGTACTTGAACTGGTAAGCATCTCATGATGGTTCTCGCCCATGCTCAGGCCCCTCAGGCAAAATAATGCTTCTGCCTGAGGATGACCCAAATGCAACTCATATCATGATTGGAACTGGCACGGGTGTTGCTCCTTTCCGTGGCTACCTACGTCGTATGTTCATGGAAGATGTCCCATCTTTCAAGTTTGGTGGTCTGGCTTGGCTCTTTCTTGGTGTTGCCAATACTGACAGCCTGCTCTATGACGAAGAGTTCACAAACTACCTTCAGCAGTATCCAGAAAATTTCAGGTTAAAAAGACTTTAATGCTCAACATCTAATTTCAGTTTGCCCAATGATATTGTTGTGAATGCTATGGTCCAGTTCTGTTGATTTACTTGTGTAGTTGAGAGCTCTACTATCTGGTTATATTTGTGCTTGACTTGAGTAAAGCTGACCGATTCTTGTTTGAACTGACTCAAGTTTCACGGGCTCTGCAGGTATGACAAAGCACTAAGCCGGGAGCAGAAAAACAAGAGCGGTGGCAAGATGTATGTGCAGGACAGGATCGAGGAGTACAGTGATGAAATCTTCAAGCTTTTGGATGATGGTGCACACATCTACTTCTGTGGTTTGAAGGGGATGATGCTAGGGATTCAGGACACACTCAAGAGAGTAGCTGAGCAAAGAGGTGAGAGTTGGGATCAGAAGCTGTCACAGCTGAAAAAGAACAAGCAATGGCACGTCGAGGTTTACTAGGTTACAATGGCTGAGATTGTTAATTATTGTTTCCTGGGGAGATGGAAAACAGAAAGATAAGTAGGTCATTCTCTTCCCATTGTAAAATTGTCAATATTATTCATACGCGTGTGCGTCGCATGATTAATAAAACAATGTGCAATTACGCCTGTGAAGCCCTTCCAGCTAGTTTACTCCTGTCCATTTTACATGATGAGTTGTCAAATGTAGCTTTTCCTGCTGTTTAGTAGTACATGTCACTATTTTCTTTTTGCGGGGGAGTACATGTCACTATGACGCTAAAAATATATCCAGAAGAGCAAAGGTGTAGCATCTCCCTTTATCTTTAGTGTCAAAAGGATGTTAATCCCATAATTTATGTGATTGATGCCTTAAGCCTTATCTGGCCTCTTCCGAAGCATCTACGTTCTTCAGCAGTCTTAGGGGGAAAAGTGGGGTCAGTTAGGTTCAGGTTTTTGTATTCTTCCTTTTCTCATCATTGTTTTACTTTTCCACTTGCGTTCCTGGACATGCAAGCAGTATGACAAGCAGAAGATTCTTTGCATCATATTCCGTGTAGCTTCTTGTTTCAACTGGCGCCACTGTATCTCCTGCTGTCAGTGATCTGTAAAGGCTGTGTGCAGCTGGGAGAAACTGCAACCAACTTTGCCAACATGTTCAGGTGTTCTGGTAGTAAATTTAGGTAACGTGTACCTTTCGAGGTGTTTGGCTCGTGCTTTTGTATCGTAACCTGATTACAGCGTCAACGGATCCCGTCAAATCTTGTTTGTTTTGATTGCTCCGTAATCACATAACACGGTATTAGATCCCAGCCTAGTTCAAATATGTTACCGGTCGAAATTGTCTGTAATGAAAGCCGCTGCGGTGTCTCCCTCCTCGCTATCTCCTCTGGTTAAAGCGTTTCTGCCGTCACCAGCTGTCCACATCGCCGCCCCAAACAGCCGCCACCGTCGCCGTCGTTGTATCCGCCGCTGCGTCCACCGCCCGGCGCCGTCGCTGCAGCCGCCACTGCTGTCATTGTTGTTAGCCTCGCTCTCAGGCCCTCGCCCCCAAGACAAGAACGATGCTGCCTCCTTCCTCGCCCGCCATGCGCAGCTTGGATCTGCTTCCAGCCAGCGGTTCGTCCTCGGCTGGTACTTGCCCAACTCTGGTATTCTTTAACGTTACAGTGTAGGTAGCCAAACAAAGTATGATTTTTGCCCATACCATTTACGTTAACAGTGTAACCCAATTACGTTTGTGTTTGCGTTACCGATCTGCAACCAAACACTTCCTCGGCTTTCCTTTTTGTTCATTTCCAAGCTCTCATGCAAATCTTGTGAGCATGCAACTTTAGGTGTATCCTTCACAGTCAGGTTTCAAAAGACTCTTTTGGTTTTGTCCCCTTAATTTCTACTACCAAGAATAGCTGAATAAACTCACTTCATACTCATAAGGTGTATACTTTCCATGAAAAAAAAATACTCTCTCCATTCACAAACATAAGATGTTTTAACTTTTTTTTCTAAATCAGATGTATATAGACACGTTTTAATGTGTTTGTCCACTCATTTCAGTCCAAAACATCTTATATTTATGAACAGATGGAGTACTCCCTTCATTCCACAATGTAGTGCTTCCTCTATCTCCGTGCTTCAACTTTGACCGTAAATTTAACTACCAAGACCGATTGCGGCGGGAGCAAAAATTATATCAGTGAATTCATATTCCAAAGAAGTTTTCAATTATATATTTTTTTCTCCCGCCGCAGTTGGTCTCGTTGATTAAATTTATGGTCAAAGTTGGACCTCGGGAAGCGCGGACGTATTATATTTTGGAATGGAGGGAGTATGTAACAATGACAGCCGTATAATTGTGTTCGAGGAGGAAAGGGGGAGAAACAGAAGCCTAATTCATATGAACACGCTATTCTTAAGAAGACCTTGCATGGTTGCAATAAAAAAAAAGGGTCACATGCTTGGTGTCTTCTGTTTGTCTCAACTGCCAAAACGAACATGCGAAATCTCTAAATCTATGATCAAATTAATGGCCAATAGATCAGATCCAAATTTATTTTATTGCACGATCTCTACTATGCTGCCATTACATATGACTATGCTTGTGGAGAGATGCTGAGTACATAGCTTAGTTTCGTTTCCAGAGCGAAACTGTTGTACGGACGACGCACAGCCTGAACGACAGGGAAACGATGGCTAATCCAGAGACTATTTGAATGCATGACCTCTCAGGGAAACCAGAACGAGCGTTCTTTTTCCCCGACTCCGGATGGCAGGATTCAGATCACTTTTTTCTCCTTCTTTTGACTTTCTCCCTCCGTCCCTATCAATCATGTAGTGATAATAAATAACAATACCGGGCACATTAGTGTGTGGTAATTGGAATGAGTACAATCTAAATCCCTTAACGAGGATCCACTGGAGGGCAAGTCTGGTGCCAGCAGCCGCGGTAATTCCAGCTCCAATAGCGTATATTTAAGTTGTTGCAGTTAAAAAGCTCGTAGTTGGACCTTGGGCCGGGTCGGCCAGTCCGCCTCACGGCGAGCACCGACCTACCCGACCCTTCGGCTGGCATCGCGCTCCTAGCCTTAAGTGGCCAGGTCATGTTTCCGGCATCGTTACTTTGAAGAAATTAGAGTGCTCAAAGCAAGCCATCGCTCTGGATACATTAGCATGGATAACATCATAGGATTCCGGTCCTATTGTGTTGGCCTTCGGGATCGGAGTAATGATTAATAGGGACATTCGGGGGCATTCATATTTCATAGTCAGAGGCATGTGTGCTGAGAATTTGAAGATCACGACTGTTGCATGGACAAATGAGCACACACACACAAACATCCAGACACTGTCCAACATGTTCATGGACATATAGGAATAGCGGAATACAAAATTCAAAAAAATGAAGAGGACTGGTCGGCCCGAATCTCCCCTCCCATGTCGCCCCTCGCGAGGCAACGGGGAGGCACCTCCAAATCGCCGCCGCCAGGCTCTCCCTCCTCTGCCCCTTCCTTCCTCGCCGTCACCAGAGGGCACGACCGGGCAAAGCCTGCCTGACACCAACGGCGGCGGTGCCTCCTCACCTTCCTGTGCTGCGGGGCAGCGCGGGTTGTCGTGGCTGCATCGGGATGGGACGCTGCTGCAGGGCGACACATCGGGGTGGCGGCTGGCGTGGGGATGCGTCGACGGCGCGTTGGCTTCGTTGCAGGCTGCGTGGAGCGGCTGGT
>NC_041382.1:322336518-322371058 GCF_002162155.2 Triticum dicoccoides | reverse complement strand
GCTGGCGGCGTGAGGTGGTAGCGGCGGCCAGGTCCGGTCGTCGCCATGGGCGCGCTCTGTTGCGCCGCGTCCGCCGCCCGGCGCCGTCGCTGCAGCCGCCACTGCTGTCATTGTTGTTAGCCTCGCTCTCAGGCCCTCGCCCCCAAGACACGAACGATGCTGCCTCCTTCCTCGCCCGCCATGCGCAGCTTGGATCTGCTTCCAGCCAGCGGTTCGTCCTCGGCTGGTACTTGCCCAACTCTGGTATTCTTTAACGTTACAGTGTAGGTAGCCAAACAAAGTATGATTTTTGCCCATACCGTTTACGTTAACAGTGTAACCCAATTACGTTTGCGTTTGCGTTACCGATCTGCAACCAAACACTTCCTCAGCTTCCCTTTTTGTTCATTTTCAAGCTCTCATGCAAATCTTGTGAGCATGCAACTTTAGGTGTATCCTTCAGTCAGGTTTCAAAAGACTCTTTTGGTTCCGTCCCTTAATTTCTACTACCAAGAATAGCTGAATAAACTCACTTCATACTCATAAGGTGTATACTTTCCGTGAAAAAAAATACTCTCTCCATTCACAAACATAAGATGTTCTAACTTTTTTTCTAAATCAGATGTATATAGACACGTTTTAGTGTGTTTGTCCACCCATTTCAATCCAAAATATCTTATATTTGTGAACAGATGGAGTACTCCCTCCATTCCACAATGTAGTGCTTCCTATCTCCGTGCTTCAACTTTGACCGTAAATTTAACTACCAAGACCGATTGCGGCGGGAGCAAAAATTATATCAGTGAATTCACATTCCAAAGAAGTTTTCAATTATATATTTTTTCCCCCGCAGTTGGTCTCGTTGATTAAATTTATGATCAAAGTTGGACCTCGGGAAGCGCGGACGTATTATATTTTGGAATGGAGGGGAGTATGTAACAATGACAGCCGTATAATTGTGTTCGAGGAGGAAAGGGGGAGAAACAGAAGCCTAATTCATATGAACACGCTATTCTTAAGAAGACCTTGCATGGTTGCAATAAAAAAAGGGTCACATGCTTCGTGTCTCCTGTTTGTCTCAACTGCCAAAACGAACATGCGAAATCTCTAGATCTATGATCAAATTAATGGCCAATAGATCAGATCCAAATTTATTTTATTGCATGATCTCTACTATGCTGCCGTTACATATGGCTATGCTTACGGAGAGATGCTGAGTACATAGCTCTAGTTTCGTTTCCACAGCGAAACTGCTGTGCGGACGACGCACAACCTGCACGACAGGGAAACGATGGCTAATCCAGAGACTATTTGAATGCATGACCTCTTAGGGAAACCAGAACGAGCGTTCTTTTTCCCCGACTCCGGATGGCAGGATTCAGATCACTTTTTTCTCTTTCTTTTGACTTTCTCCCTCCGTCCCTATCAATCATGCAGTGACAATAAATAACAATACAGGGCGTATTAGTGTCTGGTAATTGGAATGAGTACAATCTAAATCCCTTAACGAGGATCCATTGGAGGACAAATCTGGTGCCAGCAGCCGTGGTAATTCCAGCTCCAATAGCGTATATTTAAGTTGTTGCAGTTAAAAAGCTCGTAGTTGGACCTTGGGCCGGGTCGGCCGGTCCGCCTCACGGCGAGCACCGACCTACTCGACCCTTCGGCCGACATCGCGCTCCAAGCCTTAAGTGGCCAGGTCATGTTTCCGGCATCGTTACTTTGAAGAAACTAGAGTGCTCAAAGCAAGCCATCGCTCTGGATACATTAGCATGGGATAACATCATAGGATTCTGGTCCTATTGTGTTGGCCTTCGGGATCGGAGTAATGATTAATAGGGACATTCGGGGCATTCGTATTTCATAGTCAGAGGCATGTGTGCTGAGAATTTGAAGATCACGACTGCTTGCATGGACAAATGAGCACACAAAGACACATCCAGACACTGTCTGAACATGTTCATGGACATATAGGAATAGCGGAATACAAAATTCAAAAAAATGAAGAGGACTGGTCGGCCCGAATCTCCTCTCCTACGTCGCCCCTCGCGAGGCGACGGGGAGGCGCCTCCAAATCGCCGCCGCCAGGCTCTCCCTCCTCTCCCCCTCCCTTCCTCGCCATCGCCAGAGGGCACGACCGGGCAAAGCCTGCCTGACACCGACGGCGGCGGTGCCTCCTCACCTTCCTGTGCTGCGGGGCAGCGCGGGTTGTCGTGGCTGCATCGGGATGTGACGCTGCTGCAGGGCGACACATCGGGGTGGCGGCTGGCGTGGGGATGCGTCGACGACGCGTCGGCTTCGTTGCAGGCTGCGTGGAGCGGCTGGTAGTGGCATGATGCGCCCAACCCTGGTTGGGGGGGGGGTCCTCTGGATCTGGCCATGGCTGTCGGCGCGAGGTGGTAGCGGCGGCCAGGTCCGGTCGTCGCCATGGGCGCGCTCTGTTGCGCCGCGTCCGCCGCCCGGCGCCGTCGCTGCAGCCGCCACTGCTGTCATTGTTGTTAGCCTCGCTCTCAGGCCCTCGCCCCCAAGACACGAACGATGCTGCCTCCTTCCTCGCCCGCCATGCGCAGCTTGGATCTGCTTCCAGCCAGCGGTTCGTCCTCGGCTGGTACTTGCCCAACTCTGGTATTCTTTAACGTTACAGTGTAGGTAGCCAAACAAAGTATGATTTTTGCCCATACCGTTTACGTTAATAGTGTAACCCAATTACGTTTGCGTTTGCGTTACCGATCTGCAACCAAACACTTCCTCAGCTTCCCTTTTTGTTCATTTTCAAGCTCTCATGCAAATCTTGTGAGCATGCAACTTTAGGTGTATCCTTCACAGTCAGGTTTCAAAAGACTCTTTTGGTTCCGTCCCTTAATTTCTACTACCAAGAATAGCTGAATAAACTCACTTCATACTCATAAGGTGTATACTTTCCGTGAAAAAAATACTCTCCATTCACAAACATAAGATGTTCTAACTTTTTTTCTAAATCAGATGTATATAGACACGTTTTAGTGTGTTTGCCCACTCATTTCAGTCAAAAACATCTTATATTTGTGAACAGATGGAGTACTCCCTCCACTCCACAATGTAGTGTTTCCTCTATCTCCGTGCTTCAACTTTGACCGTAAATTTAACTACCAAGACCGATTGCGGCGGGAGCAAAAATTATATCAGTGAATTCATATTCCAAAGAAGTTTTCAATTATATATTTTTTCTCCCGCCGCAGTTGGTCTCGTTAATTAAATTTATGGTCAGAGTTGGACCTCGGAAAGCGCGGACATATTATATTTTGGAATGGAGGGAGTATGTAACAATGACAGCCGTATAATTGTGTTTGAAGAGGAAAGGGGGAGAAACAGAAGCCTAATTCATATGAACACGCTATTCTTAAGAAGACCTTGCATGGTTGCAATAAACAAAAGGGCCACATGCTTCGTGTCTCCTGTTTGTCTCAACTGCCAAAACGAACATGCGAAATCTCTAGATCTATGATCAAATTAATGGCCAATAGATCAGATCCAAATTTATTTTATTGCACGATCTCTACTATGCTGCCGTTACATATGGCTATGCTTGCGGAGAGATGCTAAGTACATAGCTCTAGTTTCGTTTCCAAAGCGAAACTGCTGTGCGGACGATCGCACAGCCTGCATGACAGGGAAACGATGGCTAATTCAGAGACTATTTGAATGCATGACCTCTCAGGGAAACCAGAACGAGCGTTCTTTTCCCCCGACTCTGGATGGGAGGATTCAGAACACTTTTTTCTCTTTCTTTTGACTTTCTCCCTCCGTCCCTATCAATTATGTAGTGACAATAAATAACAATACCGGGCGCATTAGTGTCTGATAATTGAAATGAGTACAATCTAAATCCCTTAACGAGGATCCATTGGAGGGCAAGTCTGGTGCCAGCAGCCGCGGTAATTCCAGCTCCAATAGCGTATATTTAAGTAGTTGCAGTTAAAAAGCTCGTAGTTGGACCTTGGGCCGGGTCGGCCGGTCTGCCTCACGACGAGCACCGACCTACTCGACCCTTCGGCCGGCATTGCGCTCCTAGCCTTAAGTGGCCGGGTCATGTTTCCGGCATCGTTACTTTGAAGAAATTAGAGTGATCAAAGCAAGCCATCGCTCTGGATACATTAGCATGGGATAACATCATAGGATTCTGGTCCTATTGTGTTGGCCTTCGGGATCGGAGTAATGATTAATAGGGACATTCGGGGGCATTCGTATTTCATAGTCAGAGGCATGTGTGCTGAGAATTTGAAGATCACGACTGCTTGCATGGACAAATGAGCACACAAAGACACATCCAGATACTGTCTGAACATGTTCATGGACATATAGGAATAGCGGAATACAAAATTAAAAAAAAATGAAGAGGACTGGTCGGCCCGAATCTCCCCTCTTACGTCGCCCCTCGCGAGGCGATGGGGAGGCGCCTCCAAATTGCCGCCGCCAGGCTCTCCCTCCTCTCCCCCTCCCTTCCTCGCCGTCGCCCGAGGGCACGACCGGGCAAAGCCTTCCTGACACCGACGGCGGCGGTGCCTCCTCACCTTCCTGTGCTGCGGGGCGGCGCGGGTTGTCGTGGCTGCATCGGGATGCGATGCTGCTGCAGGGCGACACATCGGGGTGGCGGCTGGCGTGGGGATGCGTCGACAGCGCGTCGGCTTCGTTGCAGGCTGCGTGGAGCGGCTGGTAGTGGCGTGATGCGCCCAACCCTGGTTGGGGGGGAGGGTCCTCTGGATCTGGCCATGGCTAGCGGCGTGAGGTGGTAGCGGCGGCCAGGTCTGGTCGTCGCCATGGGCTGCTCTGTTGCGCCGCGGTGGCTGCCCTCGCTATGGTACGGGGCTTGGCGGTTGTGTGGCAGGGTCACGCGGGGGTAGCCGGGGCTTCGACCTAGATCTGGTCCAAGTGCTCGGAGGCCGACGATGGTGTCTCGGCACACGTGCGTGCGACGTCGGGACTGGGTGCGGCAGGCGTTGGTGGGCTGCAGACAGAGGCTGTGGTGGCGTCATCAAGCCGCGCCCCGGTTGGCTGGTGGCGCGGGTGCATGCCCGACGGCTCCGATGCTTGGAGCTTGCCGGATGGCGCAGGTTGGGCAGTGGCACGGTGTGGTTGCTGCTCCCGTCGTGGGTGGCTCCACGGTAGCTTGGCAAGTTGGCTGCGGCGACGGTTGGACGTTCCGGTGTCGGCTCGTCCGTAGGCGACTTGTGTCGCCCTTCGACCCTTCTCCTTGTCGTCCGGGCGCTACTTTTGTCGAAGGGTTGGCCATCTCCCAGCCGCGGTTCATCGCTCGTCCCGTGCCCGGGGCCGCAGGGCTGAGCTCGTCTCGCGCCCGTCAGCAGGATTGATCTTGTCTTGCGCCCGACAGCAGGACCGAGCTCGTCTTGCGCCCGGGGCTGCAGGACGGGGTGATGGAGGCCGATTTTGGTCGGCCTATTGGGTCTCGGCGCTGGGGGCTGCCAAGGGGTGCGAAAGGCGGAACCTTTCCGCTCATCTCTTTGGTTGGGGTAGCGGCGGGTCTCAGGTGAGGTGGTGTCAAGGTCTTGGACGCGGGGGCGGCGGCCCTAGTGGTGGTAGCACGGTGCTCATGGGCAGAGCCCGTGGCTCGATGCTGCCCGGTGGCCATGGCCTTGTGGGCGGCATGGTAGCCGGGGTGTGGCATTGGGTGGCGGTGAGTGTTGACCGAGGTGAAAACATGTTCTATCTTGGCAGCGACGGCGAAGCTCGTCCCCTTCTTGAAGGCATCATCGCGGCTCTCATTGCCCGTCGTGTTGCTCCAGAGAAAACTCTGATCCTCGGATCAGGCGGCGGCGGCGCTCCGGTGTCGTTTCCTTCCTAAAGGTGCCACCTTGGAGTCCACGGTTCGTCGTATGCAGCTGCATCTCTTTTGTGGTGATAGGGGTTGTTGTTGTTGTGCTCAGCGCCTATGTATTCTGCATTGGGTGTGCGCGTGTGTTGTGGTGGCATGCGTTTGTATCTGTAGAATGTGTGAATTGCACGATATATTGCTCTTCGTGCATAGGCACGTATATATGATGTACAGAGATGGGCCATGGACCTCAACTATACAAGGAACTAGGAGACGGGCCCAATACACAATATGCACATAACACATATACTCAACACCCCCCTAGTCGAAACGGCACCACGGCTGACGCAAAGACTGGACCGGAACTCCTCAAATGACGCCGTAGGCAAGCCCTTGGTCATGATATCGGCAAATTGTTGGGAAGTAGGGACGTGTAAAACACGAATATGGCCAAGGGCCACCTGTTCCCGAACAAAATGAATATCCAACTCAATATGCTTGGTCCGTCAATGATGCACCGGGTTAGCGGAGAGGTAGACCACCGAGACTTTGTTGCAGTAGACCACCGTGGCACGGTAAATAGTGCAAGAGAGCTCCTGAAGCAGCTGGCGAAGCCACGAACACTCGGCGACGGCATTGGCCACCGCACGATACTCAACCTCAGCACTGGAACTAGAGACTGTAGGCTACCGCTTGGACGACCACGAGATAAGTGAGGGTCCAAGGTAGACACAATAGCCCGAAGTGGAGCGACGAGTGTCAGGGCAGCCCACCCAATCTGCATCGGAGTAGGCGGTGAGGGCGGTGTCGGCGGAGGCGTGGAGCGTGACGCCAAGATCCATAGTGCCATAGATATAGCGGAGAATCCGCTTGACGGCAGCCCAGTGGACATCTTAAAGAGAATGCATATGAAGACACACCTGTTGCATGACATACTGGATCTCCGGTCGAGTCAGAGTGAGGTACTGGAGAGCACCAACGATAGACGATAGAAAGAAGCATCCGAAGCAGGAGAACCATCCGTGGAAGAAAGCTTGGCCTTCGTATAAACAGGCATAGCGACAGGCTTGCAGTTAAGCATGCCAGCACGCTCCAAGAGCTCGTGAGCGTACTTCCGCTGATGAAGGAAGAAGCCATCCGGACGACGCACCACCTCGGCACCGAGAAAGTAGTGCAAAGGACCCAAGTCCTTGATGGCGAACTCAGCGCGAAGACGAGCCGTGAGCTGACTCAGGAGACCAGCCGTACATGCCGTCAGGATGATGTCGTCGACATAGAGCAGCAAGTAGGCCGTGTCAGAGCCCTGATGATAGACGAAGAGCGAGGCGTCCGAGCGGGTAGAACGGAACCCAAGCTGGTGGAGAAACGCCGTGATGCGCTGGTACCAAGCGCGCGGAGCCTGCTTGAGTCCGTACAAGGACCGTGAAAGCAGGCACACGTGGTCGGGAAGCGTCGGGTCAACAAACTCGGTGGGCTGCTGGCAGAAGACCTGCTCCTCGAGGTGACTGATAACCCACAAGTATAGGGGATCGCAACAGTTTTCGAGGGTAGAGTATTCAACCCAAATTTATAGATTCGGCACAAGGGGAGACAAAGAATATTTGAAGGTATTAGCAGCTGAGTTGTCAATTCAACCACACCTAGAGATTAATTATCTGCAGCAAGGTGATCAATAGCAAAGTAGTTTGATAGTTTTGATAGTAGTGACAACAGCAATAGTAACAGTAACAGTGATAGCAGTAATTTTGTAGCAAGTGTAACAGTGATGATAGCAATAGTAACGCATCAAGATCAATAAGGATAAATTCGTAGGCTTTGGATCGGTGACTTATTGGATGATATTCATCATGTGATAGTTATAACCTAGGGCGATACGGCACTAGCTCCAGTTCATCGATATAATATAGGCATGTATTCTGTAAATAGTCATACGTGCTTTATTAAAAGAACTTGTATGACATCTTTTGTCCTACCCTCCCGTGGCAGCGGGGTCCATATTGAAAACTAAGGGATATTAAGGCCTCCTTTTAATAGAGAACCGGAAACAAATCATTAACACATAGTGAATACATGAACTCCTCAAATTACGGTCATCATCGGGAGTGGGCCCGGTTGTTGTAGTAGGTGACTATAACTTGGAAGATCGGATAGAACATGGATATAATGATGATAATATAAACGGTTCAGATCTAAAATCATGGCACCCGGGCCAAAGTGTCAAGCATTAAGCATGGCAAAGTCATAGCAACATTAATCTAAGAACATAGTGGATAGTAGGGATCAATCCCTAACAAAACTAACTCGATTACATGATGAATCTCATCCAACTCCTCACCGACCAGCGAGCCTACGAAGGAATTACTCACTCCCGGTGGGGAGCATCATGGAATTGGCGATGGAGAAGGGTTGGTGATGACGAAGAACGAAGATCCCCCTCTCCGGAGCCCCAAACGGACTCGAGATCTGCCCTCCCAAGGAAGAACAGGGCTTGGCGGCGGCTCCGTCTCGTGGATCGAATAATTCTTTCTTCCCGATTTTTTCTGGAAATATGTGAATTTATAGTATCAGGGGAATCGTCAGCGGGGCCACCAGGTGGGTACAACCCACCTGGGCGCTCCAGGAGAGGGGGGCGCGCCCTGGTGGGTTGTGCCCACCCAGGGCCCCCTCTCTGGTGGGTCTTGGCTCCAGTAATTCTTATTATTGATATAAAAATCCTCAAAAAGTTTTGTTCCATGCCGAAAACTTTTATTTCTGCACAAAAACAACACCATGGTAGCTCTGCTGAAAACAACGTCAGTCCGGGGTTGGTTTCATTCAAATCATGCAAATTAGAGTCCAAACAAGAGGAAAAGCGTGAGAAAAAGTAGATATGTTGGAGACGTATCAACTCCCCCAAGGTTAAACCTTTGCTTGTCAATTCAGTTGATACACCGAAAGTGAGAAAGAAAAACTTTTACGAACTCTTTTGCTCTTGTTTGCATAAATAAGCTTAAACAACACCCAGGTTTTTAGCCAACATTATAACTAACCATGTCGACAATAACTCTTAAAGATTATAATGATTCATATCAATGACATAATCAGCTAGCGAGCAATAATAAGATATCTCAAACGGCAACACATTGTCAAAACAACCATGATATAATATGACAATAATGGTATCTTGCTAGCCCTTTCTGAGACCGCAAAACATAAATGCAAAGCACCTCCAAAGTTCAAGCAGCGACTAAACATTGTAATTTATGGTAGAAAAGATCCAGTCATGATGCACCCAACATTAGCTACACACAATGCATAAATTATGACAGCTGTGCTCTACTCAGTTTCTGGCGCTTGTTTTTAGAAGGTGATGGCACAACATAAAAGTAAATAGAAAGTCCCTTCGCAGAGGGAAGCAGTGATTTGTAGAGGTGCCAGAGCTCAGTTTTTAAAATAGAGATAAATGATATTTTCAGACATGCACCCTTCTTATTCACTTCACAACCATCAGTTATCAACATCTTCCATGCTAAGCACACCAGTGGCGGTTCCCAAGCGGTAAAAGTAAAGGTTTTGAATCCATTGGGAGTTTTTGTTTGATTATTTAAGAGATGAACTCTCTTTGTATTTTGCAGTTTGGGACTGGGCATCCCTATTACCGCCCATTTTCTCGTGCGATGGCGAGTGAATAAACACTTGACCTGAGAATAACCCGCTTAGCATGGAAGATATCGACCATCTCCTGTCGTTCCATGAACGATCCAGGCACACAAAACGAATAATTTTTTAGAAGTTTTTAGAGGTGGCACATGCAAATTTACTTAGGACAGCAGGGTAATACCGTATATAGGTAGGTATGGTGGACTCATCTGGAATAACTTTGGGTTCAAGGTTTTTGATGTATAGGCAGAGTTCCCACTTAGTATAGGCGAAGGCTAGCAATTAAGATTGAGAAGCAGCCAGCTAGAGACCAACAACGATCATAAACATGCATTATGCATAAGTAACATTGAACACTAGCATGGGTAGGATATGAACACCTTGAACATAAACATTATAGAGGCTATGTTGGTTTTGATTCAAGTACATGCATGAACATGTACCAAGTCAAGCCACTTGAACATTTAGAGGAGGATACCATATCATCATACTACATCACAATCATCTTAACGCTATGTTGATATCCAAGATAAATCATTATTAACTCCTAGCTACTTATGCATGGCATGAGAAACTATAATATCTAATTGTCATTGCAAACATGTTTAATCATAACGGGCTGAATCATGGACGCTAGGTTAAACATATTTACATAGATAGCACAAGTCGAGTTCATACCAGTTTTTCTTTGCCACGGCCAGTTCATCGAATATCGTCATTATTGCTTTTCGTTAGCACGACCGAATGATATGAAAATAATAATAGTGCAACAGTGCCATGGACTAAGCTGGAATCTGCAAACATTTTATTCAACAGGAGGACAAGGTAAAATGGGCTCTTTATTAGTTCAACAATTATTCATATGAGAGCCACTCAATATTTTCATTGTGGTCTTCTCCTCGGTACAACTCAAAAGAAAAGAATTTTAGAGAAACACAGTGAAATATTTTTGGAGTTTTTGGTTTTCTTTAGAAAGAAAATAAGGGAAAAGAAAAAACAAGAAAAACTATTTACACGGGAAAGCTCCCAACAAACAAAAGAAGAACAAGGAAATCCCTTTGGGTTTTCTTTTTAGTATTACTACTAAGCATGCATAGAAAGTAAATTAACTACAACTATTTTTTTGGTTTTCTAAAGTTTTTTCAAACACACAAGAAGAAAGCAAGAAAAAAAATCTAAGCATGGATGATACAATGAAAAAGTGTGAGCACCGACAAATAGAATAAGTGGACATGAATGTAAAGTCGGTGGAAACATGTACTCCCCCAAGCTTAGGTTTTTGGCCTAAGTTGGTAGTGAATCAATAGCCTGGAGGGTAGTAGTCGGCGTGGTAGCTCACAGAGGCTCTTGGTACGGATGCCTCAGCACGTCGTGCCGCCACCTCTACTGCCTAATGAGCTCGGGCCTCGCTCTCAAGAACGAAATATCTTTCCTTGCTGTGATAATCAAAGAGAGCAGGCGCAGGCAAATATGTGTCCACAACATGTGATTGGTTAAACAACAAATTATAAGTGAAGTTATCAGCCCTTCCCTTGAGAATTTTATGATCTTTCAAGGCATCAAAATCTAAATACCGAGTGGGTAGCATAAATTTCACCATAGAACCAGCCACTTTTAGCATTGTGCTGAAGTCTGCATGTAACGATCGCTCCAAGGTTATAATTCCTTTCACCAGTGAGAGCAGTGTGAAGGAGGCTCAATTCTGGCGCACAAAGTATGCTACAATGTTGCTTTCCTACTATGCATTTCCCATTAAATAATGCAAAATACTGAATTGCGAGAAAATGAATGCTCTTTATTCTTCTTTGTCTCACTCCCCTATTTTCACCATAGCAAAGGCTAGTCAAGAAATACTCGTACTCAACCGTTGGTGGCTCATCAAGTGAACCCCAAAATGGTAGTTTGCAATGGTAAGCAAAATTATCCAGTGGGTTAGTATAAGATTATCATAAAGCATAAACAACAGCCTAGACTCACGTGGAAAATATTTAAATCCTTTGACAAACGATTCAGTGAGAAGTTGGTGTTGTACACACTTATCTGATAGGTAGGGACCGAGGCCGGCATTGTGAACATATTTCTCAATTACTCCTTAATGCCCACACACACAATATATTCATCGCTACGCCATAAACATGTCTTGGTGGCAGCATCTCGTGTGGACCTTTCACTTGGTTCAACATAAGACTGACGGGTGGAACTGTCACTAGAAGATGCCCCTGAGGATCGTCTCCTCGAAGAACTCCTCCCAGATAGGTTCATCATGTCTGCGTACAATTTTATGAAAATAATAATTTTGGAGTGACAAAAATTTGTCAACAAAACTTTGTAAGATTGATAGCAACTACTCACAGGGATACATAGAGGCCATAACAAGCATTCAAACAACTTAGAACACTAAGAATTCAACATGCAAGCACATCTACAGCGGCACCAAGAGTAGCTAATTATTCAAAGTATAAGCCACTAAAACAAAAAATAATTGGACAAATGATGGAGTCACATACCAAGCAACAATCCCCCGAAAAAGTTTTGAAAACGGAGCTTCGAGTAAAGAGATCGAAATCCGTGGGTTTGAGCTCAAGAACACAGGAGAGAGAGCAATGGGAATTTTTTTCCTGAAGGTAAGTGATGATGTGGTATGAAGAGGTAAGTGATGGGGCCCACGTGGGGACCACAACCCACCAGGGCGCGCCTGGTGGTGCTGGCGCGCCCAGGTGGGTTGTGCCCACCTGGTGCACCTCCCTCTGATGTTATTTGCACCAAAAGTTCTCAAATATTCAGAAAAAATCGTATTAAATTTTCAGGGCATTTTGAGAACTTCTATTTTTGGGTCATTTTTTTATTGCACGGGAAATTCAGAAAACAGACATTTAACTAATAAAACAGAGAATAAAAAGTAGGGACAGAAGTAGTACTTACTAAATTCATCAACTTCATACCGTTCAAAAATGATCCATTAATAAGGTTGATCAAGTCTTATTAACAACCACTTTCGATTAGCATGAAACAGAAGAACTTTTGTAAATCACTAAGTTACCTCAATGGGGATATGCATTTCCCCGACAATAAGTATTTCATATTTCTTTTTGGCAGTAGGTAGAGGTATTTGAAAACTTCCAATATTGATTTTCGGAGATTTTTTAATAATATTAATACCATTCACTTGGAATTGTTTCTTCGGAAAGTGCATCGTATGCTCATTGCCATTGATATGAAAAGTGACCTTGCTTTTATTGCAATCAATAACAGCCCCAACAGTATTCAAGAAGGGTCTACCAAGGATAATCAACATGTTGTCGTCCTCAGGCATCTCAAGTATAACAAAGTCAGTCAATAGTAACATTAGCAACAACAACAGGCACATCCTCACGGATACCGATAGGTATGGCAGTTGATTTGTCAGCCATTTTCAAAGATATTTCAGTAGGTGTGAGTTTATTCAAGTCAAGTATTTTATATAAAGAGAAAGGCATAACACTAACATTAGCTCCTAAATCAGTTTTCACATAATTCTTTTTGATAGAGCAAGGTATAGTTGGTATTCCCGGATCTCCAAGTTTTTTAGGTACTCCTTCTTTAAAAGTATAATTAGCAAGCATAGTGGAGATTTTAGCTTCCGGTATTTTTTTCTTATTTGTGATGATGTCTTTCATATACTTTGCATATGGAGGCATTTTCAAGATATCAATCAAGAGAGTACACAAAAAGACTGGCCACATCATTTCAGCAAAGTGTTCAAATTCTTCATCATCATTCTGATATGATTCGACACAAGGGGAGCCAAAGAATATTTGAAGGTATTAGCAGCTGAGTTGTCAATTCAACCACACCTGGAGATTAATTATTTACAGCAAGGTGATCAGTAGCAAAGTAGTTTGATAGTTTTGATAGTAGTGACAACAACAATAGTAACAGTAACATTGATAACAGCAATTGTTTCCCCACGGTTCTCTTTGTTTACCGTGTTTTCTAGCCACAAAGTCTCTTTTGTCATATCTTTTATTCTTAGCTTGTGGGTTATCAAGATCAACAGGTGGTTCTATCTCAACATCATTGTCTGGTTCTTTATCATTGGTTGGCTAAGAGTATTCATGAACCTCATCATTATCTTTTTCATTATCATTAGGTGAGTGTTCATTACCAGATCAAGTTTCAGCATCAGAGATAGAAACTTCATTATCATTATAAGGAGTTTCAGTTTCAAGCTAATCATCAGATTCAACAACATCATGTTGTATAACTCTAGCAATTTGTTTATCAAGAAATTCACCAAGTGGCACATCATCATTATCAAGCAAGGTACTAGCATCATCATAAGCATCATTCATAGTAGAAGTAGCATCATCATAAGCATCGTTCATAGTAGAAGTAGCATCATCAATAACTTGCGACATATCAAAATTAATAGCATGTGGTGGTGTTGCAAGTTTATTCATAACATAAGGTGAATCTAAAGCAGAACTGGATGGCAGTTCCTTACCTCCCCTCGTCCTTGAGGAAAATACCTTAGTCTTTGGATCCTTAAGATTCTTCATAGTGATAATATGATAATAATCCCAAGTGACTCAACAAATATAGCTATGCTCCCTGGCAACGGTGCCAGAAAAAAGTCTTGATAACCCACAAGTATAGGGGATCGCAACAGCTTTCGAGGGTAGAGTATTCAACCCAAATTTATAGATTCGACACAAGGGGAGCCAAAGAATGTTGGAAGGTATTAGCAGCTGAGTTGTCAAGTCAACGACACCTGGAGATTAATTATCTGCAGCAAGGTGATCAGTAGCAAAGTAGTTTGATAGTTTTGATAGTAGTGACAGCAGCAATAGTAACAGTACCAGTGATAGCAGTAATTTTGTAGCAAGTGTAACATTGATGATAGTGTTGGGGAACACAGTAATTTCAATAAACTAGATGATACCCCGCACGTTGTTGCGAGAACATTTTACAACATATTTCAATGTGATTCATTGTATGAAACATGAATATTTGAAGTAATAATATAAAAGGCTAAAACTAAAAATGATATAACTTATTATGTTTGATTACTATATAGTTTTTTAAATATATTTTAAATATATATACCATAATAGAATGAAAATTCTCATGTATGTTTGCATATTGAGATGGTTTTTTTTCCATGCATGTCATGATGAAGTGGCATGCTTGCATGTTGAGAGACTATGGTAGTGGGGGTGGACCTTTTCTCATGCATATTGTGGGATGATGTGGCATGCTTGTATGTTGAGAGAAATAGTTAGTGGGGGCTAGCTATTTAGATATAGAAGATTTCCTACACACACGCAAGATCCATCTAGGTGATGCATAGCAACGAGAGGAGAGAGTGTTGTCCATGTACCCTCATAGATCGTAAGCGGAAGCGTTATGACAACGCGGTTGATGTAATCGTACGTCTTCATGATCCGACCGATCCTAGCACCGAAGGTACGACACCTCCGTGATCTGGACACGTTCAGCTCGGTGATGTCCCACGAACTCTAGATCCAGCTGAGGTCGAGGGAAAGTTTCATCAGCATGACGGCGTGATGACGGTGATGATGAAGTTACCGATCCAGGGCTTCGCCTAAGCTCTACAACGATATGACCGAGGTGGAAATCTGTGGAGGGGGGCACCGCACATGGATAAACAATCAACTTGTGTGTCTATGGGGTGCCCCCTCCCCCGTATATAAAGGAGTGGAGGAGGGGGAGGGGGGCGGCCCACCTCCCCAATTCGGATTGGGCCCTGGGGAGGCGCGCCCCACCACTTGGCCACCTCCTCCTCTCTTCCTCATGGCCCATCAAGGCCCATTAACTCCCCGGGGGTTCCGGTAACCCCCCTGATACTCCGGTATATGCCCGAACTCATCCAAAACCATTCCGGTGTACAAACATAACCTTCCAATATATAAATCTTCATGTCTCGACCATTTCGAGACTCCTCGTCATATCCGTGATCACATCCAGGACTCCTAACTACCTTCGTACATCAAACCACATAAACTCATAATACCGATCGTCATCAAACGTTAAGTGTGCGGACCCTACGGGTTCGAGAACTATGTAGACATGACCGAGACTCACTTTCGGTCAATAACCAATAGTAGAACCTGAATGCTCATATTGGTTCCTACATATTCTACGAATATCTTTATCGGTCAAACTGCATAACAACATATGTTGTTCCCTTTGTCATCGGTATGTTACTTGCCCGAGATTCAATCGTCGGTATCTCAATACCTAGTTCAATCTTGTTACCGACAAGTCTCTTTACTCGTTCCGCAATACAACATCCCGTAACTAACTCATTAGTCACATTGCTTTCAAGGCTTATAGTGATGTGCATTACCGAGAGGGCCCAGAGATACCTCTCCGATACACGGAGTGACAAATCGTAATCTCGATCTATGCCAACTCAACAAACACCATCAGAGACACCTGTAGAGCATCTTTGTAGTCACCCAGTTACGTTGTGACATTTGATAACACACTAAGTGTTCCTCCGGTATTCGGGAGTTGCATAATCTCATAGTCATAGGAACATGTATAAGTTATGGAGAAAGCAATAGCAGTAAACTAAACGATCAAAGTGCTAAGCTAACGGATGGGTCAAGTCAATCACATCATTCTCTAATGATGTGATCCCGTTCATCAAATGACAACTCTTGTCCATGGCTAGGAAACTTAACCATCTTTGATTAACGAGCTAGTCAAGTAGAGGCATACTAGTGACACTCGTTTTGTCTATGTATTCACACATATACTAAGTTTCCGGTTAATACAATTCTAGCATGAATAATAAACATTTATCATGATATAAGGAAATATAAATAACAACTTTATTATTGCCTCTAGGGCATATTTCCTTTAGTCTCCCACTTGCACTAGAGTCAATAATCTAGATTACATAGTAATGATTCTAACACCCATGGAGTCTTGGTGCTGATCATGTTTTGCTCGTGAGAGAGGCTTAGTCAACGGGTCTGCAACATTCAGATTGGTATGTATCTTGCAAATCTCTATGTCTCCCTCATTGACTTGATCATGGATGGAACTGAAGCATCTTTTGATGTTCTTGGTTCTCTTGTGAAATCTGGATTCCTTTGCCAAGGCAATTGCACCAGTGTTGTCACAAAAGTTTTTCATTGGACCCGATGCACTAGGTATGACACCTAGATCGGATATGAACTCCTTCATCCAGACTCCTTCATTTGCTGCTTCTGAAGCAACGATGTACTCCGCTTCACACGTAGATCCCGCCACGACGCTCTTCTTGGAACTGCACCAACTGACAGCTCCACCATTGAATAAAGATATGTATCCGGTTTGTGACTTAGAGTCATCCGGATCAGTGTCAAATCTTGCATCGACGTAACCGTTTATGACGAGCTCTTTTTCACCTCCATAAACGAGAAACATATCCTTAGTCCTTTTCAGGTATTTCAGGATATTCTTGACCGCGTCCAGTGATCCACTCTTGGATTACTTTTGTACCTCCCTGCTAAACTAATAGCAAGGCACACATTAGGTCTGGTACACAACATTGCATACATGATAGAACCTATGGCTAAAGCATAGGGAATGACTTCAATTTTCTCTCTATCTTCTGCAGTGGTCAGGCATTGAGTCTGACTCAACTTCACACCTTGTAACACATGCAAGAACCCTTTCTTTGCTTGATCCATTTTGAACTTCTTCAAAACTTTATCAAGGTATGTGCTTTGTGAAAGTCCAATTAAGCATCTTGATCTATCTCTATAGATCTTGATACCCAATATATAAGCAGCTTCACCGAGGTCTTTCATTGAAAAATTCCTATTCAAGTATCCTTTTATGCTATTCAGAAATTCAGTATCATTTCCGATCAGTAATATGTCATCCACATATAATACCAGAAATGCTACAAAGCTCCCACTCACTTTATTGTAAATACATGCTTCTCCAAAAGTCTGTATAAAACCATATGCTTTGATCACACTATCAAAGCGTATATTCCAACTCCGAGAGGCTTGCACCAGTCCATAAATGGATCGCTGGAGCTTGCACACTTTGTTAGTACCTTTTGAATCGACAAAACCTTTTGGTTGCATCATATACAACTCTTCTTTAAGATATCCATTAAAGAATGCAGTTTTGACACCATTTGCCAAATTTCATAATCATAAAATGTGGCAATTGCTAACATGATTCAGACGGACTTAAGCATCGCTACGGGTGAGAAGGCCTCATTGTAGTCAACTCCTTGAACTTGTCGAAAACCTTTTGCAACAAGTCGAGCTTTGTAGATAGTAACATTACCGTCAGCGTCAGTCTTCTTCTTGAAGATCCATTTATTCTCTATGGATTGCCGATCATCGGGCAAGTCAACCAAAGTCCACACTTTGTTCTCATACATGGATCCCATCTCAGATTTCATGGCCTTAAGCCATTTTGCGGAATCTGGGCTCATCATCGCTTCCTCATTGTTCGTAGGTTTGTCATGGTCAAGTAACATGACCTCTAGAACAGGATTACCGTACCACTCTAATGCGGATCTTACTCTGGTTGACCTTCGAGGTTCGGTTGTAACTTGATCAGAAGTTTCATGATCAAAATCATTAGCTTCGTCACCTACGGGTGTATGAATCACTAGAACTGACTTCTGTGATGAACTACTTTCCAATAAGGGAGCAGGTATAGTTACCTCATCAAGTTCTACTTTCCTCCCACTCACTTCTTTCGAGAGAAACTCATTCTCTAGAAAGGATCCATTCTTAGTAATGAATATCTTGCCTTCGGATCTGTGATAGAAGGTGTACCCAACAGTCTCCTTTGGGTATCCTATGAAGACACATTTCTCCGATTTGGGTTCGAGCTTATCTAGTTGAAGCTTTTTCACATAAGCATCGCAACCCCAGACTTTAAGAAACAACAACTTGGGTTTCTTGCCAAACCACAGTTCATAAGGTGTTGTCTCAACGGATTTTGATGGTGCCCTATTTAACGTTAATGCATTTGTCTCTAAAGCATACCCCCAAAACGATAGCGGTAAATCGGTAAGAGACATCATAGATTGCACCATATCTAATAAAGCGCAGTTACGACATTCAGACACACCATTACGCTGTGGTGTTCCAGGTGGCATGAGTTGCGAAACTATTCCGCATTGTTTCAAATGAAGACCAAACTCATTACTCAAATATTCACCTCCATGATCAGATCGTAGAAACTTAATTTTCTTGTTACGATGATTTTCCACTTCACTATGAAATTCTTTGAACTTCTCAAATGTTTCAGATTTATGTTGCATCAAGTAGATATACCCATATCTGCTCAAATCATATGTGAAGGTAAGAAAATAACGATTCCCGCTGTGAGCATCAACACTCATTGGACCGCATACATCAGTATGTATTATTTCCAACAAGTCTGTTGCTTGCTCCATTGTTCCAAAGAACAGAGTCTTAGTCATCTTGCCCACGAGGCATGGTTCGCACGCATCAAGTGATTCCAATAGCCCATCAGCATGGAGTTTCTTCATGCGCTTTATATCAATAAGACCTAAACGGCAGTGCCACAAATAAGTTGCACTATCATTATTAAACTTATATCTTTTGGTTCAATACTATGAACATGTGTATCACTACTATCAAGATTTAGTAAAAATAGACCACTCATCAAGGGTGCATGACCATAAAAGATATTACTCATATAAATAGAACAACCATTATTCTCTGATTTAAATGAATAACCGTATCGCATCAAACAAGATCCAGATATAATGTTCATGCTCAACGCTGGCACCAAATAACAATTATTTAGGTCTAAAACTAATCCCAAAGGTAGATGTAGAGGTAGCATGCCGACGGCGATCACATCGACTTTGGAGCTGTTGGGGAACGCAATAATTTCAAAAAAAAAAAATCCTACGCACACGCAACATCTATCATGGAGATGCATAGCAACGAGAGGGAAAGAGTGTTGTCCACGTACCCTCGTAGACCGTAAGCGGAAGTGTTATGACAACGCAGTTGATGTAGTCATACATCTTCACGATCCGACCGATCCTAGCACCGAAGGTACGACACCTCCATGATCTGCACACGTTCAGCTCGATGACGTCCCGCAAACTCTAGATCCTGCTGAGTGTCGACGGAGAGTTTTGTGAACACGACGGCATGATGACGGTGATGATGAAGCTACCGGAACAGGGCTTCGCCTAAGAACTGCAACGATATGACCGAGGTGGATCATGGTGGAGGAGGGCACCGCACACGGTTAAGACAATTATCAACTTGTGTGTCTTTGGGGTGCCCCCTGTCGGTGTCAAAACCGGCGGGTCTCGGGTTGGGGTCCCGAACTGTGCGTCTAGGGTCGATGGTAACAGGAGACAGGGGACACGATGTTTACCAAGGTTCGAACCCTCTCTATGGAGGTAATACCCTACTTCCTGATTGATTGATCTTGATGAATATGAGTATTACAAGAGTTGATCTACCTCGAGATCGTAATGGAAAAACCCTAGAAGTCTAGCCTGTATGACTATCATTATTCTCCCCTCTACGGACTAAACCCTCCGGTTTATATAGACACCGGAGGGGACTAGGGTCATACAAAGTCGGTTGCATCGAAAGGAATCTTCATATCCGGACACCAAGCTTGCCATCCACGCCAAGGAGAGTCCCATCTGGACACAGGTGAAAGTCTTCGGTCTTGTATCTTCGTAGCCCATCAGTCCGGCCCGTGTCCAACAGGTCGAACGCCCGAGGACCCCTTGGTCCAGGACTCCCTCAGTAGCCCCTGAATCAGGCTTCAATGACGAGGTGTCTGGCGCGCAGATTGTCTTCGGCATTGCAAGGTGGGTTCCTCCTCCGAATAATCCAACACAGTCTTCGAACACAACGAACGTGTCCAGATCTACAAAACAAGTACCACACACCACCGCAGAGAGTATAATATCTCACGAGTCCAATCTGCTGACAACTTTTTGTAACGTGATATCACGTTCCTGCCCGGTTATTATTTCGAACCGTTTTTTCGGCCTGCCGCTCCATATTTCGAGATGCGGATTTATTGGCACGTCTTTTCGAAGCAAAGATCGTGTCCCCTTATTGTGGGATTCTCATCAATACGGGTATGGGTAATCCAACCGTGCCGCCTACACGGCCCTTGGGGAATAGCCGAGTTTTAAGGCGAGTGGGGAGGTGCTTGATATTCACTGCCTTTATAAGGAGATAAGGATTCACCTCTTTCACCCATGCCTTCTCTCTTTCTGGCTACCCACTCTCGAGCTCCAGTGCCCAAGTTCTCATCTTTTCTGCCTCAAGAAAGCACTCCGACCATGTACGGAGCGTAGGGCAAGTGGATGGCCTCAACCGTCAAGGAGAAGGACATCACCCAGCTTCGGGGGGCCGGATATTTGGCCAAGAAGGTCGCCCATCGGCTTCCGACCGAGGGACAGATCGTCCCTACCCCAAAGCCCCATGAGAGGGTAGTTTTCATCCCCCACTTCGTCCGCGGGCTGAGATTTCCACTCCACCCTTCGTCCGCGGGCTCATGTTCTACTATGGGCTGGATTTCCATGATCTGGCCCCAAATTCCTTCCTCACTATCTCGGTATTCATCGTCGTGTGTGAGGCTTTCCTCCGCATCCCACCCCACTTCGGATTGTGGCTGAAGACCTTCAATGTGAAACAAAAGGTGGTGGGCGGCCAACACGCAAAGTGTGGAGGCGCCATGGTGAGTAAAATGTCCAACGTCTTGTGGCCCAAAGGCACCTTCGTGGAGACCATCAAGGGGTGGAATAAGTTGTGGTTCTACGTCACAGAGCCCCGCGACACTACCTGGGCCGCGGCTCCCGAATTCAAATCCGGGGCCCCAATGCGGCTTACCTCCTGGCAAGAGAAGGGCCTGGATTGGTGATAACCCACAAGTATAGGGGATCACAACAGTTTTCGATAAGTAAGAGTGTCAAACCCAACGAGGAGCTAAAGGCAGAACAAATATTCCCTCAAGTTCTATTGACCACCGATACAACTCTACGCACGCTTGATGTTCGTTTTACCTAGAACAAGTATGAAACTAGAAGTACTTTGTAGGTGTTGTTGGATAGGTTTGCAAGATAATAAAGATTACGTAAATAAAAGTAGGGACTGTTTAGGTAAAGACACAACTAAGTTAGTTTTAGTAAAGAGCTTTTTGTTACGAGAAAGTTATTTGTCCCTAGGCAATCGATAACTAGACCGGTAATCATTATTGCAATTTTACATGAGGGAGAGGCATAAGCTAACACACTTTCTCTACTTGGATCATATGCACTTATGATTGGAACTCTAGCAAGAATCCGCAACTACTAAAGATCATTAAGGTAAAACCACCATAACATTAAAGCATCAAGTCCTCTTTATCCCATACGCAACAACCCCCTTACTAGGGTTTGTGTTTCAGTCACTCATGCAACCCACTATAAGCGAATCATGAACGTATTGCAACACCCTACAACGGGGATCCCCCATGCTTGCGCGACACGGAGAGCACCATAGGACATCACCAATAATAAAACATGCAACTCAAACCAATCTTGATCATCAAATAGCCCGTAGAACAAAACGGATCTACTCAAACATCATAGGATAGCCATACATCATTGTGAAATAATATATAGCATTGAGCACCATGTTTAAGTAGAGATTATAGCGGGTAAGAGAGAGTTTACACCGCTGCATAGAGGGGGGAAGAGTTGGTGATGATGGCGGTGAATTTGATGGTGAAGATTGCGGTGATGATGATGGCCACGGCAGCGTTCCGGCGCCACCGGAAGAGAAGGGGAGAGGGGGCCCCTTCTTCTTCTTCCTTGACCTCCTCCCTAGATGGGAGAAGGGTTCCCCCTCTGGTCCTTGGCATCCATGGCGTGGGAGGGGTGAGAGCCCCTCCGAGATTGGATCTCTCTCTGTTTCCGCGTTCCCAGATTCTACCCTTTCACCGTTTCTTATATTCCAGAGATCCGTAACTCCGATTGGGCTGAAATTTTAACACGATCTCTATCCGGATATTAGCTTTCTTGTGGCGAAAGAAGGGCATCAACTGCCTTATGGGGTGGCCACGAGGGCCCAGGGTGCGCCCCCGTGCCTCGTGGCCCCCTCGGGCATTGTCTCGCGTGGATTTTTCTTCCCAAAAATCATATATATTCCAAAAAAAATCTCCGTAAGTTTTTATCCCATTTGGACTCCGTTTGATATGGATATTCTACGAAACAAAAAACATGCAACAAACAGGAACTGGCACTGGGCACTGGATCAATATGTTAGTCCCCAAAATAGTATAAAAAGTTGCCAAAAGTATATAAAAGTTGTAGAATATTGGCATGGAACAATCAAAAATTATAGATACGACAGAGACGTATCAGCATCCCCAAGCTTAATTGCTGCTCGTCCTCGAGTAGGTAAATGATAAAAAAGATAATTTTTGATGTGCAATGCTACCTAGCATAATCTTGATCACATATCTAATCATGGCATGAATATTAAGAAACGAGTGATTCAAAGCAATAGTCTATTATTGACATAAAAACAATAATACTTCAAGCCTACTAATAAGCAATCATGTCTTTTCAAAATAACATGGCCAAAGAAAGTTATCCCTACAAAATCATATAGTCTGGCTATGCTCCATCTTCACCACACAAAATATTCACATCATGCACAATCCTGATGACAAGCCAAGCAATTGTTTCATACTTTTGACGCTCAAACCTTTTCAACTTTCACGCAATACATGAGCGTGAGCCATGGACATAGCACTATAGGTGGAATAGAATGGTGGTTGTGAAGAAGACAAAAAGGAGAAGATAGTCTCACATCAACTAGGCGTATCAACGGGCTATGGAGATGCCCATCAATAGATATCAATGTGAATGAGTAGGGATTGCCATGCAATGGATGCACTAGAGCTATAAGTGTATGAAAGCTTAAACTGAAACTAGGTGGGTGTGCATCCAACTTGCTTGCTCATGAAGACCTCGGGCGTTTGAGGAAGCCCATCATCGGAATATACAAGCCAAGTTCTATAATGAAAATTTCCACTAGTATATGAAAGTCATAACTCAAGAGACTCTCTATATGAAGAACATGGTGCTACTTTGAAGCACAAGTGTGGTAAAAGGATAGTAACATTGCCCCTTCTCTCTTTTTCTCTCATTTTTTTTTATTTTTTTGGTGGGCCTCTTTGGCCTCTTTTTTATTTATTTATTTGGGCTTCTTTGGCCTCTTTTATTTATTTTTAAAGTCCGCAGTCTCATCCCGACTTGTGGGGGAATCATAGTCTCCATCATCCTTTCCTCACTGGGGCAATGCTCTAATCATGATGATCATCACACTTTTATTTACTTACAACTCAATATTACAACTCGATACTAGAACAAAGATATGACTCTATATGAATGCCTCCGGCGGTGTACCAGGATGTGCAATGATCTAGCGTAGCAATGACATCAAAAAACGGACAAGCCATGAAAACATCATGCTAGCTATCTTACGATCATGCAAAGCAATATGACAATGAATGCTCAAGTCATGTATATGATGATGATGGAAGTTGCATGGCAATATATCTCAGAATGGCTATGGAAATGCCATGATAGGTAGGTATGGTGGCTGTTTTGAGGAAGGTATATGGTGGGTTTATGGTACCGGCGAAAGTTGCGCGATACTAGAGAGGCTAGCAATGGTGGAAGGGTGAGAGTGCGTATAATCCATGGACCCAACATTAGTCATAAATAACTCACATACTTATTGCAAAAGTCTATTAGCTATCGAAACAAAGTACTACGTGCATGCTCCTGGGGGATAGATTGGTAGGAAAAGACCATCGCTCGTCCCCAACCGCCACTCATAAGGAAGACAATCAATAAATAAATCATGCTCCGACTTCATCACATAACGGTTCACCATACATGCATGCTACGGGAATCACAAACCTCAACACAAGTATTTCTACTAATCCACAACTACCCACTAGCATGACTCTAATATCACCATCTTTATATCGCAAAAACTATTACAAGGAATCAAACATATCATATTCAGTGATCTACAAGTTTTATGTAGGATTTTATGACTAACCATGTGAATGACCAGTTCCTGTCATCTCTCTAAATAGATATAAGTGAAGCAAGAGAGTTTAATTCTTTCTACAAAATATATGCCCATGCTCTAACAAATATAAGTGAAGCAAAAGAGCATTCTACAAATGGCGGTTTTCTATGTAAAGAGAAACAGGCAATCCAAGCTTCAAATGATATAAGTGAAGCTCATGAAGCATTCTATAAAGCCATACTCAAAAGATATAAGTGAAGTTCATAGAGCATTCTATAAATCAACCAAGGACTATCTCATACTAGCATGGTGCATAAAATAAAAACGAAAACTAAATGCAAAAGACGCTCCAAGATTGCACATATCACATGAACGAAACGAATCCGAAAACATACCGATACTTGTTGAAGAAAGAGGGGATGCCTTCTGGGGCATCCCCAAGCTTAGACGCTTGAGTATCCTTGAATATTTACTTGGGGTGACTCGGGCATCCCCAAGCTTGATCTCTTGCCTCTCTTCCTTCTTTTCAAATCGAGACCTTCTCGATCATCGAACACTTCATCCACACAAAACTTCAACAGAAAACTCGGTAAGATCCGTTAGTATAATAAAGCAAATCACTACTCTAAGTACTGTTGCAAACCAATTCATATTTTGTTTCGGCATTGTGTCTACTTTATTATAACCTTTTCATGGCTTAATCCACTGATATAAATCGATAGTTTCATCAAAACGAGCAAACTATGCATCAAAAACAGAATCTGTCTAAAACAGAACAGTCTGTAATAATCTGAACATTCACCATACTTATGATACTTGAAAAATTCTGCAAAAATTAGGAAAAATAAAAAATTTGCATAGAAAGACAGTGCAAAAGTAATCAGAACCGTTTGACGTTCCAGTAAAAATGTAAAATCGCGCACTACAACCAAAGTTTCTGTCCTGCACCGTACAAACCAACAAGCATTGTAAACATACTAAAGGCAAACCTTTGCACATTATTTTTATAATACAATGGAATTGTACAAGGGGATAATTATTTTTATTGAAAAGTTTCTGTAATCAAGATTCACAAAGTTTCCGTGAGCATGAACAAAGTTCAAGGCTAGCTCCCACTTCAACTATGCTCGTCTTTCTCACTTTCGCTTTCCTTTTTGAAAACGTTTTGGGTTCCCCTCTTTATTTTTTTGTTTTTAAACTATATAAAAGCACTCAACAGAAGTAAATGACTCTCTAAAACTTCCGAGTTGTCTCCCTGGCAGCGCTTTCTTTAAAGACATTAAGCTAGGCATATAGTGCTCAGGTAATGAATCCACCCGGATCCCAAGGTATATCAAAGCCAATTTTAATTAGCAATGATTCATAATTTAGTAGTGAGCACAAAGTAACATATATCATGCAACAACAAAGTCTAACTCTCTTTCTATGCATCGGCATGTCATAAAAGAACAGTTCATGCACACAAAGTAAAGGCCAATTCATAGTATAAATAGTTTCTTGCAATTTTATTGTGTGGGAAGCATAGAGAGGTGGAGATATAGTTCCTCTCTCATAATAATTGCAAGTAGGAGCAGCAAGCACATGCATATTATATCTATCAAAATCATCATGTGTAGTAGTAAAAGGCAACCCATCAATATAATCCTTAATAAGCACAAACTTCTCCGATATAGTGTACTTTGGAGAATTCAAAAAGATAATAGGACTATCATGTGTGGGTGCAATAGCAACAATTTCATGTTTAACATAAGGAACTATAGAAAGTTCATCTCCATAAGCATAATTCATATTGGCATCTTGGCCACAAGCATAGCAAGCATCATCAAAAAGGGATATTTCAAAAGAATTAACGGGATCATAGCAATTATCATAGCATTCATCCTTCGGTAAGCACGAAGGGAAATTAAAAAATGTATGAGTTGAAGAGTTACTCTGATTAGAAGGTGGGCACGGGTGATCAATCCGCTCTTCCTCCTTTTGTTCTTCGCTCTCCTCCTCATCTTTTTCATCCAATGAGCTCACAGTTTCATCAATTTCTTCTTCCATAGATTCCTGCAAAATATTAGTCTCTTCTGGGACAGCAGAGACTTTCTCAATAAACGCATCAATATCGGAATTGTATTCATAATTCTCATAACAATATTTAAGAATAGCTAAATTTTCAGGTCTGTAGATAGCATCATAAAGATTTTCATATTCTTTGAACATAGATTCAATTTCATAAGCACCCATAAAAGCAACAAATTCTTCTATTTGTTCCACATCATAGTAGTCATATATACATCTAGCATAAGAAGCCAAAGTTTCATTATCATTAAATTCACATGAAAAGGGAAGGTGTGGAGCCTTCATCCTAGACCGACAAGTATAATCATATCTCAAGCATAGTTGCCTAGCATACCAATACAACATATAAATTTGATCCCATAATAGTTTCCCTTTTTGAGTCAAGCGATAATCCCTAAAGTATTCACATTGATCCAACGTGTCTCCCATTACCAAATTGAATGGGGTTTTCTCTGGATTATCAAAGTAGTACATAATATCTATCACATAACGAGCATTGAGGGTTTTAGGAGGTTCCTCATCTCCATGAGCAGCAAGTACACCTAATTTTTTTGGTATTTTGTGTTCCATATACATAACTAAAGATAAAGAACAACTAAGAACAGCAAATAAAAATTACTTAGTGATAAAGCAAACAAGCACACACGAGAATATTCAACCCACGCTATTGCTCCCCGGCAATGGCGCCAGAAAAAGGTCTTGATAACCCACAAGTATAGGGGATCGCAACAGTTTTTGATAAGTAAGAGTGTCGAACCCAACGAGGAGCTAAAGGCAGAACAAATATTCCCTCAAGTTCTATCGACCACCGATACAACTCTACGCACGCTTGATGTTCGCTTTACCTAGAACAAGTATGAAACTAGAAGTACTTTGTAGGTGTTGTTGGATAGGTTTGCAAGATAATAAAGATTACGTAAATAAAAAGTAGGGGCTGTTTAGGTAAAGACACAACTAAGTTAGTTTTAGTAAATAGCTTTTTGTTACGAGAAAGTTATTTGTCCCTAGGTAATCGATAACTAGACCGGTAATCATTATTGCAATTTTATATGAGGGAGAGGCATAAGCTAACATACTTTCTCTACTTGGATCATATGCACTAATGATTGGAACTCTAGCAAGCATCCGCAACTACTAAAGATCATTAAGGTAAAACCCAACCATAGCATTAAAGCATCAAGTCCTCTTTATCCCATACGTAACAACCCCCTTACTCGGGTTTGTGTTTCAGTCACTCACGCAACCCACTATAAGCGAATCAGGAACGTATTGCAACACCCTACAGCGGGGATCCCTCACTCTTGCGCGACACGGAGAGCACCATAGGACAACACAATAATAAAACATGCAACTCAAACCAATATTGATCAGCAAATAGCCCATAGGACAAAACGGATCTACTCAAACATCATAGGATAGCCATACATCATTGGGAATAATATATAGCGTTGAGCATCATATTTACCATGTTTAAGTAGAGATTACAGCGGGTAAGAGAGAGGTTACACCGCTGCATAGAGGGGGGAAGAGTTGGTGATGATGGCGTGAAGTTGATGCTGAAGATTGCGGTGATGATGATGGCCACGGCAGCGTTCCGGCGCCACCGGAAGAGAAGGGGAGAGGGGGCCCCTTCTTCTTCTTCTTCCTTGACCTCCTCCCTAGATGGGAGAAGGGTTTCCCCTCTGGTCCTTGGCCTCCATGGCGTGGGAGGGGCGAGAGCCCCTCCGAGATTGGATCTGTCTCTCTGTTTCTGCGTTCCCAGATTCTATCCTTTCACCGTTTCTTATATTCCCGGAGATCCGTAACTCCGATTGGGCTGAAATTTTAACACGATCTCTATAAGGATATTAGCTTTCTTGCGGCGAAAGAAGGGCAACAACCACCTTACAAGGTGGCCACGAGGGCCCAGGGCGCGCCTGGCCCCTTGGGGAACGCCCCCTGCCTCGTGGCCCCCTCGGGCATTGTCTCGCGTGGATTTTTCTTCCCAAAAATCATATATATTCCAAGAAAAATCCCCGTCAGTTTTTATCCCGTTTGGACTCCGTTTGACATGGATATTCTGCGAAACAAAAAACATGCAACAAACAGGAACTGGCACTGGGCACTGGATCAATATGTTAGTCCCAAAAATAGTATAAAAAGTTGCCAAAAGTATATAAAAGTTGTAGAATATTGGCATGGAACAATCAAAAATTATAGATACGATGGAGACGTATCAATTGGTCTTTGTCGGACGAGCTGACAGCGCTTCAGAGGCGCATTAGGAGCATGAAGGACAAGAACGTCAAGCTTGTCGATGTGATTCAGGTGATGCTAGTTCGCCAGATCCTTCCATGCTAGAGCCGGGCTTGCCACCTATGGGAGTTCGATCCGGCCGAGCACAAGACCTTGCAATGGTTCTTCAGAACTACACACGAAGATATCTGGAAGGTGCTCTTCAAGGCCAACGAGACGTGGCCGAAGACGACCGAGGACCATAGGCACGACTTGGCCCATCCCGCCAGTTCGGTAAGTTTTCCATGTTTCAGGGTATATCCCTTACTTGTTTACTCAAGGAGGATGTCCAAACTTCCGTATTTGTTTTTCCAGGGTTGGATGAAGAAGGCGGAGCGGATTCAGTGTCCAGCTCCGTTGCTCGAGGAACCAGTCATCCCGCTTCTGACAAAGATGCTGGTTCCGGCGCCCTACAAGGCGCCGGAGAAGAAGGCCAAGGGGACCAGAGGTGGTCTTTGTCCCAAGGGTACGGACATGGCGTCCGAAGACGCCGAAACTCACCCCTCCACCGCCGAAGATGACGAGGAGGAGGAAGAGGAAGAAGAAAGCAACTTCCCCCTCCATGAGGGGGAAAGAAGAGGGCGGCCTCCACAAATATGGAGGCGGAGGCGTCCAAGAAGGGGAAGGCCTCCCTCATGGATAGCTCCGCATGGGACATCGGTAGCAGCCTAGAACGACGCCCCCAAGATAAGCCCCTGGCCGAATGGTGAGTATCCGAAGACCCTGACGCATTCATATATCAGCCTCTTTACTTCATAATTATAACATGTCGAATCATGCACTTGTAGTTCGGCTCATTCCGCCCTCGAGCGATCCTCATCTTCGGGGAACTCGCTGGAACCGAAGGTGATGGACAGCGGGTCCCTTCCGGTGGCCTCCTCTCCCAGGGCCATGGATGACACTAAGGTGTTATCCCGAAGGATCCCAGGCCAGGGAGAGACGCAGGAGGCCGTCAGGGCGGCGCCAGAGGGCGAGACCTCGGCCGCCGGACACATGGGAGAGCAGATCCCCGTGGAGACTCATGATGGGGGCCATGTCCAATTCGGCCCCCAACCGAATATGTTCTCGGAGAGCTATACGGCTCCGGAATCCGGCAAGCAGCCTCCTTCGTCGGAAGGTGGTGTGCTCATTCCGCCGGTGACCTCTGTCCATCCAGAGGCACCGGATACTCTACTAGAAGCACTGCGAAGTGCTTCCGTCATTGAGGAACATCGTACCCTCATGGGTGCGGTGATTGAGAAGATTCAGTCCGCAAAGAGCGTACTGACCGAAGCCTGCACAAGCCTTTTAACAGGCTTTGAGGTAAGCAATGTAATTTGTGAAAAGAAAGTCACAGTATAGACAGTAGCCCCTGAGACTCTGTCCTGTGTTCAGAAAGAAAAGCCGAAAAGAGGATCAAATAGTTTTCGCAGGAGACTAACTAGATATGTCTATGTGAATAAGCAGGTGTCGCTGCTAGCCGCGACTTCTCATGCTGCCGAAGTTTCTGGACTGAGGCAGAGTCTGGAGCGGGCCGAGGAAGAGCTCGGTCGAGTGAAAAAGCATCTGGAGGACAAGCAGGTTATGTAATGACCTATTCAGATATAGCAAGATATGAATTGCTTGTGTTGATCGTATGATAATTTGTAGGAGCGGTGTCCGAGGTGGAAACCCTCAAGGCAGCGCTGGCCGAAGCCCAGAAGAGGGCGGCAGATGAACAGGCCGCCCACAAAAAGCACGAGGCCAGGGTCGGTGAGGTCCAGCAGGAGCTACATGACATCATGAAGAAATGTGAGTCCTTGGAGTACAAGAATGCGGACCAAGAGTGCGAACTTTCCAAGGCCTGTCAAAGTGCACAAGAGGCCCGGGTCGAAGCCCAGGGCGCCCTCTAGGAAATCCAAGAGGCCAAGAAAATTGCGGCGAGTAAGGCTTTTATTATGCAGAGCAAGTATGTGAAGAAGAGATATCTCTTGCTAACCCGGATTTGGAGTTCTCCAGGGGCGTTTGTGGATCTGCCACGCAGTGTTTCTGACACTGCGGAATTCTTCTGAGACGAAGAGGGGAGCTCGACTGAGAAGCTGTTCTGGTCGCAATACCTTGCACCAGAACATCCGGTGCCCGTTAGCGACCAGCTAAAACAGCTGGTCGAGCTGCATAGGGTGGCTGAACTAGCCATGAAGGATTTAATAATCTGGCTGTGGCCTGCAGAAGCTATACCCAGCAACTACATCAGACTCGTGAAGCGGCTGGTCAATGCCTACCCTCGGCTTGACGCCATCAAGCGGTCGGTCTGCATAGAAGGTGCATGGATGGCCTTCGCTCGTGTCAAGATACAATGGGCTAAGATGGACGCCGTCAAGCTCACGACTGAAGGATCGCCTGTGGGAAAGGAGCACCGCACGCCCGAGCGGTATTTTGAAGATGTTCTGAAGGGATCCCGCATTGTAGCAGAGCAATGTGCTAAGGACATCTTTTTTGAATGAATACATTCATGTTATCCCGTCCTGTATGATGAAAACAATGCTGATATGTAATATAATGCTTTGTTGTTTATTATTTAAAGTTTTACCTCCCGTGTGGCCGTTTTATCAAGTCTGAGAGTTGGCCAGTCGTCGGCTTCAGTCCCCACGTAGGTAGTACGTGAGTGTTCAGGATGAATCTAAACACTCTTTATCTGAGATTTTGGTCCTTGAAGGAGGTGTTTAGCGCAACGAACCAGGCAATCGGACTATGTGGCTTTATCACCCTCACTTAGCCATAGGAGTTTGAAAATAAAAATTGAGGCGCAACACCTAGTATCTGAACTAGGGTGCTGTAAACACCTGATCTCGGATAAGAACCGATTTGTGACGACCCCGATTTGACCGTACACTAATCATACACGCAAACGTGTACGATCAAGATCAGGGACTCACGGGAAGATATCACAACACAACTCTACAAATAAAATAAGTCATACAAGCATCATATTACAAGCCAGGGGCCTCGAAGGCTCGAATACAAGAGCTCGATCATAGACGAGTTAGCGGAAGCAACAATATCTGAGTACAGACATAAGTTAAACAAGTATGCCTTAAGAAGGCTAGCACAAACTGGGATACAGATCGAAAGAGGCGCAGGCCTCCTGCCTGGGATCCTCCTAACTACTCCTGGTCGTCGTCAGCGGGCAGCACGTAGTAGTAGGCACCTCTGGTGTATTAGGAGTCGTCGTCGACGGTGGTGTCTGGCTCCTGGGCTCCAGCATCTGGTTGCGACAACCAGGTAGAAGGGATGGGGGGAAAAGAGGGAGAAAGCAACCGTGAGTACTCATCCAAAGTACTCGCAAGCAAGGAGCTACACTACTTATTTATGCATTGGTATCAACTGGAATAAGACTATCATATGTGGACTGAACTGCAGAAAGCCGGGATAAAGGGGGATAGCTAGTCCTTTCGAAGACTACGCTTCTGGCAGCCTCCGTCTTGCAGCATGTAGAAGAGAGTAGACTGAAGTCCTCCAAGTGTCATCGCATAGCATAATCCTAACCGATGATCCTCCCCTCGTCGCCCTGTGAGAGAGCGACCACCGGTTGTATCTGGCACTTGGAAGGGTGTGTTTTATTAAGTATCCGGTTCTAGTTGTCATAAGGTCAAGGTACAACTCCAAGTCGTCCTATTACCGAAGATCACGGCTATTTGAATAGATTAACTTCCCTGCAGGGGTGCACCACATAACCCAACACGCTCGATCCCATTTGGCCGGACACACTTTTCTGGGTCATGCCCGGCCTCGGAAGATCAAGACGTCGCAGCCCCACCTAGACCAACAGAGAGGTCAGCACGCCGGTCTAAACCTAAGCACCCAGGGGTCTGGGCCCATCGCCCTTAGCACACCTGCACGTGACGTGGGCGGCCGGAAGCAGACCTAGCCTAGTAGGCGTTCCAGTCCAATCCAGCGCGCGCCGCTCCGTTGCTGACGTCACGAAGGCTTCGGCTCATACCACGACGTCGAGTGCCCATAGCTGTCCCCGCGTAGATGGTTAGTTCGTATAGGCCAGTAGCCAGACTCAGCTCAAATACCAAGATCTCGTTAAACGTGTTAAGTATCTGCCAACGCCGACCAGGGCCAGGCCCACCTCTCTCCTAGGTGGTCTCAACCTGCCCTGTCGCTCCGCCTCAAAGTAACAGTCGGGGGTCGTCGGGAACCCAGGCCCACCTCTACCAGGATGGAGCCACCTGCCCCTTCAGCCCCCAACTCCGAATAGTACCACAGGTAATGTAATAGTATAAAGTGTATAATATATGCCCATGATCACTTCCCGAAGTGATCACGGCCCAGTAGTATAGCATGGCAGACGGACAAGAGTGTAGGGCCACTGATGGAACGCTAGCATCCTATACTAAGCAGCAGGATAGCAGGTAATGGTAACAACAGTAGTAGCAAGGACAGGCTATGCATCAGGATAGGAATAACGAAAAGCAGTATCATGCTACACTACTCTAATGCAAGCAGTAGAGAAAAGAGTAGGCGATATCTGGTGATCAAAAGGGGGGGCTTGCCTGGTTGCTCTGGCAAGAGAGAGGGGTCGTCAACTCCGTAGTCGTACTGGGTAGCAGCGACGTCGGTCTCGGTGTCTAGCGAGAGAAGAGGGGGGAGAAACAATAAATATTTAAGCAAACAGATGCATAGCGATGCATGACATGACAAGTATCGGTGCTAGGGGTGCCCTATCGCGGTAAGAGGTGATACCGGTGCAGGGGGAAACATCCGGGAAAGTATCCCCGGTGTTTCGTGTTTTCGGGTAAAGGAGCCGGAGGGGGAAAGTTGCGTGTTTGATATGTTAGGGGTCTGTGGCGGACGAACGGGCTGCGTATCCGGATTCGTCACGTCATTCTGAGCAACTTTCATGTACAAAGTTTTTCCATCCGAGCTACGGTTTATTTTATATTAATTTTAAAAGTTTTAAATCATTTTCTAAATTGTTTTAATTCGAAAATTAAATCTTAAATTGCTATGGGTACACAGAATTGTACCCAACAGAAAGTATGTGTGGCTGGCAGATGGGGTCAAGGGGTGGTCCAGTCAGCATTTGACCAGTCAACTGTTGACTGGTCAACATGGTCAAACAGGGCCCACCTGTCATGGACTGGGTCAACCCAGTCAATAGTTTGACTAGTCAAACTGGACAGGGGGCCCACATGTCATTGACTGACAACTAACTAACCTAATTAATTGTTTTGCGGGTGGGTTTATGGGGCCCCAGTCATTGACTGGACAGGGGCCCCAGTCAATAATTTTATTTATTTATTATAAACTCCTTTTTTAATCATTTTTGTTCTGCGGGTGGGGCCCCACATGTCATAGGCCAGAGGGGCCTTGCGGGCGCTGGGTTAGCGCTTACGGGCGCGGGCACCCAGCCCGATTGGGCATATGCCCGGGTCAACAGGGGCGGCCATCGGCACGGCGAGGCCGGTCGCCTGAGGTGGCAGCGGTGAGGCCGTGGACGGTGATGGCCACCGGGCGCTGTGGGGCGCCGGCCAGGGGAAAGCGGGGCCGCAGCAAGCAGCAAGGGAGGGTGACCACGGCGCGGGAGCGAGGCGAGGAGGGCCGCGGGTGCACGCCCAGGGTGCGGTCGGCAGGGGTGGCCGTGTGCGCTGGGCCGGCGGCGGGCTCGCGCTGGCCGGCAAGCAGGGGCCGCGGGCGTGGTCGGCGAGGACGGCCGGAGCAGGGAGGGCTGCGGGTT
>NC_041382.1:322326701-322335920 GCF_002162155.2 Triticum dicoccoides | reverse complement strand
GGTTAGGGTTCGGGTTCGTGGGGGGATATGGAGAAGTGGGGGGGGGAGGCCCGTTGGGCCTGCGGCCGGATGGGCCGGCCTGCTGGGCCGAAGCCTAGTGGGGCCTTTCTCTCCTTCCATTTTTTTGCTTGGTTGTTTTCTGTTTTCTTTTATTATTTCTTTCTTTTCTGTTTAAATCATTTTAAACCATTTAGCCATCGTTGGGCCTGCGGCCGGATGGGCCGGCCTGCTGGGCCGAAGCCTAGTGGGGCCTTTCTCTCCTTCCATTTTTTTGCTTGGTTGTTTTCTGTTTTCTTTTATTATTTCTTTCTTTTCTGTTTAAATCATTTTAAACCATTTAGCCATTTTATAAAAATGTGTTTGTGGCACCATAATTACCTTTGTAATATATGGCAACCACCGAACATTTTTGTTTCAATTTTTGAAAACTTTTATTGCCGACATTAATTTTAAATTTGAATTTGACGCGGTTTGAACTACAGACGTTTAGCAACAGTAATAGGGATGACGTGGCATGATTAGCGTGGGATTACTGTAGCAAGATTATCCGGGCGTTACAATTCTCCTCCACTACAAGAAATCTCGTCCCGAGATTTAGGAGGTAGAAGTAAACAGTGCAGGGTATTCATCACGAAGACGATCCCTCGTTCCCAGGTGGCTTCGTCTTCAGAGTGATTCGACCACTGGACCTTGAGGAACTTGATCGCCTTCTGACGTGTGCGGCGTTCAGCTTGGTCGAGAATGCGGACCGGATGCTCTTTATAGGAGAGGTCCTGTTGCAATTCAAGCACTTCATGATCCACTGCTCGGATTGGGTCCTTGAAGCAGCGTCGGAGTTGTGACACATGGAACACATCGTGAACCTGAGAAAGGTTCGGCGGAAGCTCCAGTTGATATGCCACCTTTCCACGCCTTTCGAGAATAGTGAAAGGACCAGTATAGCGGGGAGCTAGCTTTCCTTTGATCCCGAAGCGGTGTGCACCCTTCATTGGTGTAACTCGAAGATAAGCCTTTTCACCAGGTTGATAGACCATGTCTTGGTGATGACGGTCATACTGACTTTTCTGACGTGACTGAGCAGTCTTGAGATTCTCGCGAATAATGCGAACTTGTTCATCGGCCTGTTGGATAATATCTGGACCAAAGAGTGGACGTTCCCCCGTTTCTGACCAGTTCAGAGGGGTTCGACACTTTCGTCCATATAGCACTTCGAAGGGGGACATCTTCAGACTAGCTTGATAGCTATTATTATAAGAGAACTCGGCATATGGAAGAGATTCCTCCCATTTCTTGACGAATGATATTACACAAGCTCGAAGCATGTCTTCGAGAACTTGATTGACACGTTCAACCTGTCCTTGCGACTGAGGATGAAACGCAGTACTGAACGACAGATGAGTTCCCATAGCTTCTTGGAAACTCGCCCAAAACCTTGAAGTGAATAAGCTGCCACGGTCTGAACTGATAACCAGTGGGATACCGTGAAGTGAAACAATTCTGGCCATGTAGAGAGTAGCAAGCTGACTAGCAGTGATTGTCTCTTTGACCGCCAGAAAATGGGCAACTTTGGAAAGCCGGTCAATGACGACAAGAATAGCATCATTACCTTTCTGCGATTTGGGGAATCCAGTGACGAAGTCCATTTCAACATGGTCCCATTTCCATTCACGAATAGAGATAGGTTGCAGAGTTCCAGCAGGCCTTTGATGCTCAGCTTTGATACGACGGCAAACATCACACTCCGCAACATAACGAGCAATGTCCTGCTTCATATTAGACCACCAGAATCTTTGGTGAATATCCTGATACATCTTCGTACTACCAGGATGGATGGACAGAGGCGTATCATGAGCTTCTTGAATAACCCTTTTAGTCTTATCCAGGTTTTTCTTTGAACATGGTACCACTAGGCGGCCTTTGAAATACAAGGCGCCATCGTCGGCGATCGTGAAGAATGAGGGCTTTCCTTCTGCTAGATGGCGTTTAATCTTATGGACTTCAGAATCATAACCTTGAATAGTCTTTATACCAGCTACGAGATCTGGTACGACAGTCAGGGTATTTAGGGAACCCTTAGTAACAACAAGAAGATTCATCTTGCGGAACTCCGGGGGAGGGGGAGCGAGTGCTCCAGGAGGAACAATATGGAGGTTCAGCTTTCTAAATTCTTCGACAAGCGAGGGCTGAACTTTGTGAACCTGGAGGTGGTTGCAGTAAGACTTGCGGCTCAAGGCATCAGCCATTACATTAGCCTTGCCGGGGGTATAGGATATACCCACGTCAAAGTCTGCAACAGTCTCCATCCATCTCTGCTGACGGAGGTTCAGATCTGGCTGAGTAAACAGATACTTCAGACTTTGATGGTCAGTGAAGATCTCAGAACGATTACCGAGAAGGTAATGTCGCCACTGCTTCAGTGCATGAATGACAGCAGCCAGCTCGAGGTCGTGAACTGGGTAGTTTTCTTCGTGAGGGCGCAGTTGACGAGAGGCATAAGCAAGCACTCTGCGCTCCTGCATTAGGACACAACCTAATCCTTGACAGGAAGCGTCGCAGTAAATGACGAAGTCCTTCTTAGTATCAGGTGGTGCAAGCACGAGGGCAGAAGTCAACTTGTCTTTGAGTGCCTGGAAACTTTCCTGACACTTGTCTGTCCAGTCAAACTTGACACCCTTATGCAACAGATTAGTCAGGGGCCTGGCAATCTTGGAGAAGTTCTCGACGAATCGACGACAATAGCTGGCGAGATCGAGGAAACTTCAGACTTGCTTCACATTCTTCGGAGGAGTCCAATCGAGAATGGCCTGAACTCGTTCAGGGTTGACGGCAATACCATCCTTGGAGATGACATGCCCAAGATAGGTTACTTCAGGGAGCCAGAATTCACACTTGGAATACTTAGCATACAACTGATGCTCCCGAAGCTTTTCCAGCACAAGACGAAGATGTTCAGCATGTTCTTCCTTGTTCTTGGAAAATACAAGGATATCGTCCAAATAAACCACGACGAACTTGTCGAGGTAATCCATGAATATATAGTTCATCAGACGAGAGAAGGTGGCTGGAGCATTCGTTAAGTCGAATGACATGACGCTGTACTCGTATGATCCATACCGAGTCACGAAGGCGGTTTTTGGGATGTCCTCTTCACGAACACGGATCTGGTGGTAACCCAACCTCAAGTCGAGTTTGGAGAACACTGATGAGCCAGCCAGTTGATCATAAAGATCATTGATCCGAGGAAGAGGGTATTTATTCTGAATGGTAGCTTGGTTTATAGGACAGTAGTCTTGGACTAATCGGTTTGTCCCATCCTTCTTCTTAACAAAGAGAGAAGGTGCTCCCCAAGGAGAGCAACTTGGGCGAATGAAACCTTTGACAAGAGATTTGTCGATTTCCTCCTTAAGTTCAGTGAGCTCATGCGGCGGCATCTTGTAGGGTCATTTAGCTATAGGGGTGGTGCCGGGTTTTAAGTCGATGATGAATCCGACAGCTCTAGCAGGGGGAATTCCTGGAAGTTCTTCTGGGAAGACATCTTGGAATTCACGAACGACGGGAATGTTTTCAATGCCCTCAAGTGGTGCAGCGTTCAACACATTCAAGGCATAAAGCCGTGCCTCGGTGTTTTGCACCAGATGAGCTTGATAAGTAACTATTTCGTCTGAAGGGTGTAGCAGATGGACGGTCTTAGTGGCGCAAACTATAGAAGCAGTATGCGCTTTTAACCAATTCATTCCCAGAATGAGAGCAATGCTACAGGACTTCAGTACGATGGGAGAGACAAGGAATTCCAGTCCTTCGATTTCTACAGGGACGTCGTTGCAAATCATGGAGGTTCGACATTGGCCCGCAGGGGTGTGTACTAATAGTGAAGCATTCATGTCCTCACATTTAATGTCGTGCAAGCATGCAAAACCTTCTGACATGAATGAATGCGATGCACCTGTATCAAATAAAACGGATGCTGGTACTGAATTTACGAGGAAGGTACCCATCACAGTAGCAGGCTGGTCTTGAGCTTCGCTCAGATCAACGTGGTTGGCATGAACACGACCATAAGACTTGGCATTGTTGCTGCAGGGCTGGTTGCTTCCACGGCCAGTTGCTGGAAGGGCCAGTTGATTCTGGTTCTGGTTGCATTCCCTAGCACGGTGCCCTGGTTGTCCACACCTGAAGCACAACCCATTATTGGGAGTGGGAACAGGAGCTTGTGGTGGTGGAGCTGGGAGTCTTGGCTGCCTAGTCGGAGGAGCAGGCAGACGAGGTCCAGCATAGGTCTGCCTTGGGGTAGGTGCATCCGGCTGGTACAAGCTATTCGGAATCCATATCTTGCGCTTTTGCGAGGACGGGCCCGAAGATGAGCCCGTGTCACGGTTGCGCCAGTGAGAGGTCTGGTATTCCTGCAGACCAGTTTCGACATTGATGGCCTTGTTCACCAGAGTGGCGAAATCAGCAAAGTCATGTACTAGAAGTGCGAGATTGATGTCAGCTTGAAGGCCATCACGGAACTTCTCCTGTCTGTGTGCATCAGTTGCAATGTCCTCTTCAGCATAGCGGGACAAGTCAAGAAACTCCCGCTGATAAGCTTCAACAGTCTTGTTGCCTTGGGTGAGGTTGCGAAACTCACGCTTCTTACGGTCCATGACTCCCTGAGGAATGAAGCGAGCATGGAAGGCAGCTTGGAAGTCTGGCCAGGTGATGATTGTTCCAACTGGCAGAGTACGCTGATGGCTGTCCCACCATTGAGCTGCGGGTCCCTTCAGGAAGAAGGAAGCAAAGGTGACATAGCTGGCAGGGGCTACATCAGCAGACTCCATCTCATAGGTGATGTCACGGAGCCAGTCGTCAGCATCCAGAGGCTGAGTTGAGCTGCGGTACACAGTTGGGTTCAGGTGCATGAAATCCTGCAGAGTTACTGGGGTTGGCTGCTGGTTCATATTGGGGCGAGGAAACTGAGCCATCATATTCTCCATGAACTGGCGATTCATCTCAAGCTGTTGGATCATACCAGCCATGTACTCAGGCGGTGGTGGGAGGTTGCCACCACGTCCCCGACCAGCTGGTCTAACCATCCTGCTAATATATAACAGGGGTAGTTCAGCATCGAGAAATTTTGCAAGGACAAGAATCATTCATGATGAAACATGCACAATGAAAGCAGCACGATAGATACTACATAGTAGACGGCATATCTTACAAAAGAGATCATGCATAGAGTTCGGTACACAGAGTTCAGTACATAGACTAATACATCATAGGCGGCACGCAGGCTCGCGACGAATGCATCTAACACTAATAAGAAAGCCTTCATCAGTCCCAGGAGGAACTGTGGAGGTAGGTGTAGCCTGACAGCTGGTAGTGACGCGAAGGGAAGACCTCCACGCGAGCAGCCTGGGGTCCGCGGATACTCTGTTGTGGAACCCGATGCGCAGGTGGCAGGAGAGGACCAAGTGCAGGAGAGTAGCCTCCCACATCTGGCCAGCCGATGCCCTGGGGCATCACGGTCCTGGCAGGGTAGACCGTAGAATGCGACAGATCACCAGATCGGACAGAGGGGTGCAATAGCGTCAAAGCACAGTACAGGTGCTGACGGGTGGTGTACAACTCGTGGCGAAGAGCTCGGTTAGCTCTATCCAGCCCAACAGCATGCAGAACCAGGTTCTGATGGTAGAAGGGCTCTCGGGTGACGGTGGAGTAGGCCGCAATGTAGTATCGCTCCGCACCAACATCAGATGCGATAGCAATGTGCCTGAAGGGGGAGGTGTCCAACTCCTGATACTCTCCGCGAAGACGTGTCAGAGCAGCATAAGCAGCATCGTGTACCGCCATGTCGATGGTCACTCCAACACCATGAGCAGTGTGCAGCACGGTAGTGGAGTCATACTCTCGAGAGTAGAGGTGGACGATGGCACGGTACTACTCCTGGTTGAAGTCCTGGTACTCCTCATAGACGGTGTACTCAGGGTGCCAGCGATAACCCAGATAGGTCATCATCTCAACCAACACAGCAGGTGATCCTGAGGCACCAATGGCCGTCGTGTGGTGCACGACCTGCCTCGTGGGTTCCATCTGAAAACAAAGATGTTTCCACAGGAGTCAAATGACAATGTGGAAAATGTTCAAATACCACTCTAAGGAATAACTAGGGCTTATCCAACTTTGGGGGTGAACGTGGTCACGGGATCCTAGTGTTAGAGTTAGTAAAATCGTTTAATCCGAGTAGGAGAGAGTTCAGTGTCCCAGAGTAAGGATCGAGGAGTAAAAGAGCCTAATACCACCCAGATGGCGATGTGGTCCCGTAAGGCACACAACCATGTTAGTAAAAGTTTTGTAATGTCTAGACTCAACTTCAGCCAAGGAGTGTGGAAGGGGGATTCCTACAGGCAGTCGGCTCTGATACCAACTTGTGACGACCCCGATTTGACCGTACACTAATCATACACGCAAACGTGTACGATCAAGATCAGGGACTCACGGGAAGATATCACAACACAACTCTACAAATAAAATAAGTCATACAAGCATCATATTACAAGCCAGGGGCCTCGAAGGCTCGAATACAAGAGCTCGATCATAGACGAGTCATCGGAAGCAACAATATCTGAGTACAGACATAAGTTAAACAAGTATGCCTTAAGAAGGCTAGCACAGACTGGGATACAGATCGAAAGAGGCGCATGCCTCCTGCCTGGGATCCTCCTAACTACTCCTGGTCGTCGTCAGCGGGCAGCACGTAGTAGTAGGCACCTCCGGTGTAGTAGGAGTCGTCGTCAACGGTGGCGTCTGGCTCCTGGGCTCCAGCATCTAGTTGCGACAACCAGCTAGAAGGGATAGGGGGAAAAGAGGGAGAAAGCAACAGTGAGTACTCATCCAAAGTACTCGCAAGCAAGGAGCTACACTACTTATGTATGCATTGGTATCAACTGGAATAAGACTATCATATGTGGACTGAACTGCAGAAAGCCGGGATAAAGGGGGATAGCTAGTCCTTTCGAAGACTACGCTTCTGGCAACCTCCGTCTTGCAGCATGTAGAAGAGAGTAGACTGAAGTCCTCCAAGTGTCATCACATAGCATAATCCTAACCGATGATCATCCCCTCGTCGCCCTGTGAGAGAGCGACCACCGGTTGTATCTGGCACTTGGAAGGGTGTGTTTTATTAAGTATCCGGTTCTAGTTGTCATAAGGTCAAGGTACAACTCCAAGTCGTCCTGTTATCGAAGATCACAACTATTCGAATAGATTAACTTCCCTGCAGGGGTGCACCACATAACCCAACACGCTCGATCCCATTTGGCCGGACACACTTTTCTGGGTCATGCCCGGCCTCGGAAGATCAAGACGTCGCAGCCCCACCTAGACCAACAGAGAGGTCAGCACGCCGGTCTAAACCTAAGGGCCCAGGGGTCTGGGCCCATCGCCCTTAGCACACCTGCACATTGCGTGGGCGGCCGGAAGCAGACCTAGCCTAGTAGGCGTTCCAGTCCAATCCAGCGCGCGCCGCTCCGTTGCTGACGTCACGAAGGCTTCGGCTGATACAACGACGTCGAGTGCCCATAACTGTCCCCGCGTAGATGGTTAGTGCGTATAGGCCAGTAGCCAGACTCAGATCAAATACCAAGATCTCGTTAAACGTGTTAAGTATCTGCGAACGCCGACCAGGGCCAGGCCCACCTCTCTCCTAGGTGGTCTCAACCTGCCCTGTCGCTCCGCCTCAAAGTAACAGTCGGGGGTCGTCGGGAACCCAGGCCCACCTCTACCGGGATGGAGCCACCTGCCCCTTCAGCCCCCAACTCCGAATAGTACCACAGGTAATGTAATAGTATAAAGTGTATAGTATATGCCCATGATCACTTCCCGAAGTGATCACGGCCCAGTAGTATAGCATGGAAGACGAACAAGAGTATAGGGCCACTGATGGAACGCTAGCATCCTATACTAAGCAGCAGGATAGCAGGTAATGGTAACAACAGTAGTAGCAAGGACAGGCTATGCATCAGGATAGGAATAATGAAAAGCAGTATCATGCTACACTACTCTAATGCAAGCAGTAGAGAAAAGAGTAGGCGATATCTGGTGATCAAAAGGGGGGGCTTGCCTGGTTGCTCTGGCAAGAGAGAGGGGTCGTCAACTCCGTAGTCGTACTGGGTAGCAGCGGCGTCGGTCTCGGTGTCTAGCGAGAGAAGAGGGGGGAGAAACAATAAATATTTAAGCAAACAGATGCATAGCGATGCATGACATGACAAGTATCGGTGCTAGGGGTGCCCTATCGCGGTAAGAGGTGATACCGGTGAAGGGGGGAAACATCCGGGAAAGTATCCCCGGTGTTTCGCGTTTTCGGGTAAAGGAGCCGGAGGGGGAAAGTTGTGTGTTTGATATGTTAGGGGTCTGTGGCGGACGAACGGGCCGCGTATCTGGATTCGTCACGTCGTTCTGAGCAACTTTCATGTACAAAGTTTTTCCATCCGAGCTACGGTTTATTTTATATTAATTTTAAAAGTTTTAAATCATTTTCTAAATTGTTTTAATTCGAAAATTAAATCTTAAATTGCTATGGGTACACAGAATTGTACCCAACAGAAAGTATGTGTGGCTGGCAGGTGGGGTCAAGGGGTGGTCCAGTCAGCATTTGACCTGTCAACTGTTGACTGGTCAACAGGGTCAAACAGGGCCCACCTGTCCTGGACTGGGTCAACCCAGTCAACAGTTTGACTGGTCAAACTGGACAGGGGGCCCACATGTCATTGACTAACAACTAACTAACCTAATTAATTGTTTTAATTAACAGATTAATTAGGTTAAGTTAATTAGGTTAATCTAATCAATATTAATTAAGTTAATTAATTCTTTAATTAAGTAATTAATTATTTTATTTATTTATTATAAACTCCTTTTTTTAATCATTTTTGTTCTGGGGGTGGGGCCCCACATGTCATAGGCCAGAGGGGCCTTGCAGGCGCTGGGTTAGCGCTAATGGGCGCGGGCACCCAGCCCGATTGGGCATATGCCCGGGTCAACAGGGGCGGCCATCGGCACGGCGAGGACGGTCGCCTGAGGTGGCAGCGGCAAGGCCGTGGGCGGTGATGGCCACCGGGCGCTGTGGGGCGCCGGCCAGGGGAAAGCGGGGCCGCAGCAAGCAGCAAGGGGGGGTGACCACGGCGCGGGAGCGAGGCGAGGAGGGCCGCGGGTGCACGCCCGGGGTGCGGTTGGCAGGGGTGG